>NC_050449.1:81130677-81258177 GCF_903995425.1 Onychomys torridus
TGTGTGTGTGTGTGTGTGTGTAAGAGAGAAAGAGAGAGATCAAGACTCAGATGAAATGATTGGTGAAGGCTTAGTGGACAAAACACATTCTGCATTATGTAGGAAGAGATGAAGAGATGTTACAATTGAACAAAAATGGTCTCCTACCTGTCCCTCTCATCCCTCCAGCTTCGGTACAGGTAGCCAAGTCATCACAGGAGACTTATACTACCTACGTTAATGGATAGCATTAGTAGACACTACCTGGGAAGAGAGGAGACTAGGTTCTGGTTTGGGGTTGAGGTGGGTGGGGGTCTGTCTCTCCTAGTGAAGAATCTCTAAGGTCTAGAAGCTCAACAACTCAGACACCACCTGCCAAGTGGCAGTGAGAGATACCTGTGTTTGCGTGTTGCCAGGGCTGTTTCCTCACTGGCTGTTCATGGCAGAAAAAGAACAGAACAGACCTCTGCAACTGGTCAGCTGCCACCTCACTTAGGCAAAAGGATTAGCAGGTGGCTAGAAAACCAAGCCCAGTGGTTCTTTAGACATGCTCTCTCTGCAGAACAGAAACATCCTATCACTTACTTGCATAATTTCATGAACTATCTATGAAGTAGCAAATAAGGCTGTGTGCTACTGTTTTAAGAAATAAGTGAATGGAAAAAAACCTCCTTATGACTTATAAATCAAGATCATCCTTCCCTTGAGAACAATCCAGAAGGAGTAAAACACTCAAAACACCAACCATTCAGAATACCTGTTGGATTTAAAAATTCTACCCAAGAAAATAACTTCCTAGCTGACTTCAGCGGCAGCAGAGCTCTTCAAGACTCAGATGAAGCCTCATGGAAGCACAGAGTGTTATTAATAAACCTGGGTGTCCAGACAGCTCCTTCCTTGTTCTTTGAGGTCAGCACCTGCCTACTTTTGTTATTTGGTTTCAGTGTCTATCCTTCAGCCATCTATGCCTGGCTCTTTGATACAGCAGTACGTGCTACTGGGAGATGGAACATGAAGAGGATGGTAGAGGAGAGTTCTAGAAGCTAGTGACCCCTGTTAAGGAGGTTAGGGAACTCCAAGCCCTGCTGCTTCACTAACTACCCCACTCCAAGCAGCAAGGAGCGATGGGACTGAATCGTGCTTTGGATGTAACAGCAGAACAACCATGTTTACTATGCAGCCTAGCTCTAGTGCACTTCCCCTTGTTTCCCTTGGGATCTCTCATCTGTGTCCGGGTACAGTGCCTCACTATATGTGGTCTCCCTGAAATCTATCACCTGTTGAAGGGGTATTTCTTTGGCTTTCTTATATGTCAAAGAGCTTGGGAACTTATCCCTTCAGCCCCAGGCAGCTGTTAGTTATGACAGGTAAGTGTGAGAGTCCAGGGATTCCAGGTCCTTGCCCCCACCCAAAGCTGCTATAGTACACTATATTGTCTTTGAGGAGCATGGAGCCAAGGTCAGTGTAAAAACGTTAAAAATATGTCCATAACCTGAAGCCCCTTTCCTAAAATAATATCCTAATGCCTTTTTCCCAAAATGTAGGGCGAAACTGATGAGTAGATGGGGAGGTGATGGTTTTGTGATGTCTGGTGCATCACAAGGATTCAAACCATCATGAGACATGCCCATGGGGGTGGAATCTGGGGGAGGGGTCTTCTGTCTGCAGCCAGCAAGAACTCTCCAGCCATGTGAATGAATAGCTTTGGGAAAGGAGAGTCTTGGGATGATGACCACATCCCAGCTGACATTTTTGTTTCCCCTTGACATCTTGACCATAGCCTGTGAGAGGCCACCAATGTGGCCATGACATTCATGAAATTCTGGCTCAACTGAACACAATAAAGGTTTATCATTGTTTTGAGCCACTGAGTATGGACCAATTGTTACCCAGAAATCTTTAACTAGTGTGTAATTTTCTCATAGGATCCTGCTTAATATCACCTCCATACTTGTTTCTTCCTCCAAATCTTGCTTTCTTGTTCATTCCCCTATAGTTTTTCCCTGGGAATGTTAATGCCTTATGCAAGGATCCCAGTCTAAGAATCGGGGTCCTCTCAGGGAAATGGCTAAACCTCTCATAAAACCCCTCTAGTTTGGATCCTTTCTCCTGACTCAGGTTCCACTCCAGATACATTATTTCTATTCTCTTTTTGCTCTTGTAATTACTCATCTATCCCTCCTTCAACTCTGACAGATTGAAGCAACCTGTCCTCAGCTCACAAACTCAAGACAACAGGATGAATTCATGATGCCAAGCAACACAGGAAGGGCCTAGATACTGCTACAGTCTGATTTCCCCCTCCAAAGCCCATGTCTAAATGCACCTGCCATTATCACAGCATTAAGATGGGAATCCTTAGTGAGACCAAAGGAATAGATTAATGCCATTACTGTGTGGGAGTGGGTGAGTTACTGGAAGAGTGGGCCCCCCCTTACCTAGCTCATTATCTTGCACATCCTTTCTTGACCTTGCATGATATCATAATGCATCATGAAGTGCCTCACAAGATGCTGCTCCATGATCTTGATTTCCCAGGTTCCAGAATTATGAGGTAAATAAATTTCTATTACTTATCGTTTTTCCGTGTCTGTTATTTTGTAATACTGTCAACAGTGGACAAAAATACTGACTCAACACTGGCAAGAAGAAGCAATTTAGCACCTTGCAGTTCCACCATGTCTCTGCATTCTCACTGAGACCATGGGAGCCCTGACATGAGAAGGATGCAGAACTGGCCACAGATGATGGAGGAAGCTTCATGAGCTCAGGCCACATGGGACAGAAGTCCATCCTGAGTGCTCCCCTGGGCGTCTTTGGAACAAACTTGTGAGCCAATGTAAAATGGCTTTTGACATGCAGGCTTGAAGTGGAATGTGCGTTCTATAAAATCTATGTTCCGTGAGTTTCTCCCAGTGAAGAAAAAGCAACCAGACTACAAATAATCCTAGAATTTTCAGTGTGGAAACTTGCCACACTCCTGAACTGTGAGAGAAAACACATGGCCAGCAACCCTGAGCAGGACCCACTTGAGAGAACAATTACCGGAGACACAGTTCAAGTAAATAATGCATTTCTAGTAAACCAGTGTTTAACCCATGACACACTCAGAGAATTGATTAGTTTGAGTTATGTTCCTGGTAACAGATGATCATTTGCCTGTGCTACACCTAAACCTACTTTCCTACTAACTGTGAATGAATAATCTCATTAGTGAACTAAGGGAACAGTAAGGTGGTGGGAAGGTGAGGGGAGGTGGGAGGAGCATAGTAGACCTCTTTAGAGGAAAAGAACTCTTTCAAGCAATGTTAGCACGTTTATAATCTATCTACTCAATGCAGACTTGGGAGACACTGCTGCAAATGTCTTTGCACTCTTTTCATTGTTTTCTCAAGGAGAATGTATTGGTTCCAGGGCAGCACAACAAAGTATCACAGGCTGGTAGCTTACACAGGAGAGACTCACTTCTTACAGCCCTGGTGGTCGGAAGGCTCGGACCCAGATACCGGCAAGGCTGGCCTCTGCTGTGGCTCCAGGCCTGGCTCTGCATCTTCTGTCCCTGTCATCACACCACCCTTTCTTTGTTTGCCTGTGTCTAAGTCCCTTGGGAGCTCACTTGTATAGGATTAGCTCACCCTGGTGACCTCATTTAACCTAGAGCGCATCACTCAACAACCCTGTTCTTCAAATTTAATCACTTTCTGGGGTTCTAAGAATTAGGATCTCAGCATATGAATTTAGAGGAAAATACAAAATAGCCTGTAATAGGGAGATTTTTCTTCCTAGTTCTGGGGGATTAAACTTAGGGCTTCACACAGGCTGGACAAGGACTTTACCACCAAGCTGTACCCCCAGTCCAATAAAAAAAAGTCTTTATTAATTCAATTTCACTTTCTTTCTAAAACAGTTCCCTGAAAATGAAGCTTTATTGGGTATTAACCTTCCCCATTCTCTTCTTTTAAGGACAGGCAAATGAAAGCTCAGTCAGGGTCATACAGCCAAAAGAAAACATGCTATATAGAAATTCCTATCTTCGTAATCCCGGGGATGCAGCACAAAATTCCTTTTCTGGAAAGCCCTCTGGAGGTAACGGATCCAGTTCCTGCCTCAGCTCCTCAGATTTCCACGCTGTAACTCTGGCAGTAGCACCATGTCTTCCCTCCCTCCTCACCAAGTCTTTGATTCATAGCTGGCATGACGGTATCTTCAGCCACGTCACCCCTCCACACTGGTGACAAAGAGGAGAGCCAACAGTCCCAGGTTCAGCTGACACTTATTTATGGTGAAAGACCAGCCAGACCTTGAGAAAGAATCTGGCTCATGGTGAGAAGTAGAAGTCCCCTATGCCGAATGGTGGTGGCACACGCCTTTAATCCCAGCACTCGGGAGGCAGAGCAAGGTGGATCTCTGTGAGTTTGAGGCCAGCCTGGGCTACAAAGCAAGTTCCAGGAAAGGCGCAAAGCTACACAGAGAAACCCTGTCTCAAAAAACCAAAAAAAAAAAAAAAAAAAAAAAAAAAAAAAAAAAGAAGTCCCCTAGCTAGCCTCACCCAAAACAGGAAGCTTTGAGACAAAGTTCACCATGCCACCTAGGGTTTGGCCAGTGTGGTGACAGGCTGAGCTGTTTCAACTCTCTGCAGAGGCGTCATCTATGCTGTTAAGGGTTGGTTCTTCCTTCATACAATAAATATTCACCAGGAGTCCTGTTTAATGTTTTAGACACTAAAGACCAGGAAACAAAACCCAGGTACTGTTAGAGTACAGAAGGAGGAAAGACTCAGTTGTTGCTATGGAGCATCTCAAAGGGGACAAGACAAGGGTGAAAGACAGGCCAGAGGAAGTGGCATTCAAGCTAAGTCCCTAAGATGAGCAGGACTTCTCATCTGAAGAAAACCATACGTAAGTTTCCACCTTAGGGGAACACAGTTCTATCGTAAGACCAGTGGGTCAGCAGGGCTCATGCCTCACCCCCTGCCCATCCAAGCTACCAAAAAGCCTGGGCATTTCTTGGCTCCTGTCTGCATCATTCCAAACTCTGTTTCCACTGTCGCCTTTATAGCAACATCCAGGGCCCAGATCACACTGTAGAATCTCCTTAAATGAAAACTTAACCTTCAAAGGCCCCTCTGCCATGTAAGAGTCTCAGGACTGGAACATGAGCATCCTTGCATGGGGTGGGAGGGACGCTGCTCAGCCTTCCATGTTGCCCTCTTCTGAGCCCGGAGCAACATTCCCTTCCTGATACTAAGTGTTGGCCTTCTGCTCTTTTCACTGTCGGTTCCAAATATAAATGAGCAGTCTCTGCTAAGCACAAGAGAGCTGAAGGGATTGGCTGGCATAGAAAGGGGAAGGAACCTAGCCTTTCAATGTGGACCATCTGAGAACTTCGCTCAAAGTAAGGTCACATTTTGCCAGCTGCAAGGGTTGACGCCATTAAACTGACTCTATAGCAAAGAGAAGGTGTTTTCAGTTCAACTGTAAGATCCTGCATCATCTCACCTGCATGTCATTCAACTCTCATCCCCTCAGAACCACATGGAATTGCCCAGGATGGCCACAGTTTTCTGAGGTGAAGACATGATGGAGATGCTGGGAGTTTTATCAGCTTTCTTCTTTTGAGAAATGTACTCAGATGTTTCACTACGTCCACAGATCCACAACTGAGATCCAGACCCAGGAATGTGTAAAGACCCACAGTGGGAGCTGAAAATAGCCAGACTTGTGAAAAACACAGAGCAGGAAGACCAAGCTTCCCCTGGAGATGCTGAGAAAGACAGTAAAATCTCAAGCTCTCACTCCCTCATTCACTCACACACACACACACACATACACACACACACACACACACACACACACACACACACACACACGGGGCGGGTAGAGGGAACTCAGCAATGCAGCAAGCATTCTGGGGTTTGAAGAGTCCCTGGTGGCATGAAGAATCCAGACACCATCTGATATATGTTGTCAAACAAGTGTACTCCCAGGAAGATTTGAGCCGACGAATCCGTGGCAGGCTGGCTGGAGAACGTCCCTCTGAAGGCATGGGACTTTTAATACTCTGAATTCAAGAGATTGATCGGGATTTGTTATTTTTTTACAACCTGAAAAAAAAATAAAATTGCATCCACAAGAGAGATCATATGGTAAGGTGCTAGGCTCCTATCGTTTGGGGGTTTACATACTAAAAGTCAGGGCCAAAGGGAAAAGTTAAGTGTGGTTTAACACACACGCACAAACACACATGCACTAGTTTTTTATTTATCTAAATCATATCTGCAGAGAATTTTCTGATCTGGCTTGCGTAGGGTGAGAAAGCAGAGGTTATTTAAGTAAGCTCCCAGGAAAGGAACCAAAAGGCAACAGAGACTTGTTAAGCTGAAAGTGTGTGAGACCAGTTCACCCTTAGCTCAAGGTGCAGGGCTGTCACAGGGCTCCCCCCTCACTTGAACCTCCAGTCCCGTGGTTTCTGGCTGCCTCTCCTCTTTCTATGCCTTACCTGTGGATTGAGAATTTTGGTTCCATCTTTTTAAAGGGATACGGGGTTTAACAGTCATCTATGTATTCCTGTAACAACTGGCTGCTCAATTTCTTCATAAGAACTTGTACTTAAAATAAGGGCAGATTCATTTATCTTAATATCAAGACCTCATTGATGGGCTCAGGAGATGGCTCAACAGTTGAAGAGCTTGCTACAAAAGTATGAGGACCAGAGTTTGGATCCTCAGAACTCGCATAAATGTCTGGTGGGTGTGGCAGCCGACCTGTAATTCTAGCCTCTAAAGCTGAACCCCCGAGATACCCTAAACAAAGTGATTTGCAAGACTGGCCACAGGGGTGGGCTCCAAGTTCGGTGGATTGCCTAGATGAGCAAGGTGGAAGAGCAATTGAGAATGATTCCTGACATTAACTCTGGGCCTTCACAGGCATGGGCGCACAGATGAACATGTGCCCACAAACCTGAAAAGCATTCAGCCATTCACATGCATACCACACATATATGCACATACACCTACATAGGAATAACTGGAAAAAGAAAAAGAAGAAAGGTAACAAAGAACCTTTAACCTTAGAGGACATGAGTTCTTGTTCTGACAGGTTCCAAACACTCTTTAGTGTCCTTGCCAGACTCATTGCGCTAAGTCTAGACTCAAAGAATCCATCAGTGTGGGGCTATGTGACAGCAGAGGGAAAGCGGATGCAGTTCCCAAACCTTCGCATTTTTCCAGAAAGAGCAAGGGAAGCGGGGAAGTGGTTTTCCTACACCCTCCGTATTGCACTTTACAGCCATTTTCTTGTTTAACAAGCCCTGGGGTAGGACTCCTAGGCTCAGAGAGATTAAGTAACCTGTTTATTGTCACATATCACTCACCTGTCAACCTGATCCCAAAGCCTGAAGCTCTGTGCTTCTTAGCCGTTGGAGTCTTGAGAATCCAGAAGTCCCAGAGTGCCTTTCCTGAAATGAGGATGACATGTTGGTCATAACCAGTCACACGAGTTTTGCTTATGCACAGCTACAATCTCAGAGGGAAAAACAACTGAGGTTAGAATAAGGCCTCGCACCTAGTAACCCTCAGTGATTATTTACTGAATGAATAGGGGTTTTGGGGGGGGGGGGTTTGTAGCTATTTCTAGTCCTGGATGGAAAGCAAGACATTCTGTGACACTTTAGCATTAAGCCTCCAGTACTTTGTATTTCTCCTTCGCTCTCTTCCACTCCACCCTGGACTGACAAGGAGGTAGCCAACCAGGGCTCACCGCCTGTGATGCTGCTCTGGCAAAGCTGGCTTAGTAGAGACAGACAGTGCCAGCTTCTGTGGCACATGTACGACCTACTCGCCACCCTTTTCTAACACCCAGCTCCACAATGGAAACCATATCCTTAAAATTCAGACCTAAATAACTTCTATACTGCTGTGTAATATCATGATGTCCTTATTTTCTGGGAGGCACAAGCTGTCTAGACAATGTCACATTTCATGTCAGCATAATATGCTGGAGATATTTTCCCTACAGGGTCCCACTTGAATGCGGTCCCTTTTTATATGTGGGGAGTGGGACTCTTAGGCCAGTGCTGACCTCACTGGAAGCCCTGCTCCTAAGGCAGTGTTCTCACACACTGGTTTCCTGTGGACACTTAATTCAAGTGTCAGGACAAACCGTGTTTAGAGCAGATGACATTTCTCTGCACAAACTTGGAAGTTGGTTGGGGAAACTGAATCTGATAGTGAAGATAAGGCTGGTCAGATATGAGAATCTGAGTTAACTAAACTTCACAACTCTTCCAAATCATCTATACATAATGTAAGAGCCCACTTACCTCAAAGATGAAGTCTTGAGAATTACTATAGCAATCATATACTTTTAACACCAAGGCAAAACTCAGAATGAAGAAACATGTATCTAAATAAGAAAGGATTAGAAGGGTTTTCATTTGTTCAAAATATCACTCCTGTTACAAATTGTATCTTACCTACAAATCAATTTCAGATTTTTTAGATTTTGATAGACAGGGTAGACATGAACTAACAAGTTAAGCATTCAAACCCATCTTTACATTCATTCTCATTACCCCCAAGAGAAATCAAGATGGGTTCATCAAGAATGTGCCCATGGTGGGGGCACCACGACAATCTGGACTATTTCTCAAATCAAGAATGCATCGGCAACACACCACCGCTGTTTGTTATTGACATCTTGGCATGTTCTTGGGGAGGGGGGTCGTGCAGCCTCTTTAAATCTTTAATTGATGGACACATTTTCCACACCACTAGAACTTCAAACAGCAGTTCCTCTGCCCTTTCCACATAAAGCCTTAACCACTAACATACCTCACAAAGGTCCACTAAAATATGAATGTACTTGAATACATAGTGAACTTAATTGCTAATATTCCTTGGCAAATCAAATATACTATTAACAGCATAATAACAAGTATGCATAGAGGCTCCCCAGTGTGACCAGATGTGTGTGTAAAATAAATAAATAAATAAAGACTGCCATGCTAAATAAAGTTGTCCTGCACCTCAGGTTACCATCTGGTTCTAGTTTTCCCTGAGCCTATTTTCTCAGCTCCGAACAACTCCAGCTGGCTGCCCTTCCTTCCATGCAATGTACCCACCAGTTACCCCCAGCATCCCTCAAGCTCGGACTTGGTTGTCACATCCATAAACAAGATTCCCGCCATGCTGGAACTTTTTGGTTCTCCTAGTCTTAACAGCAGAAAAAGTAGAAGAGGGAAAGAAAATAAGGAAAACAAAACAGAGAAAAATTGAAACATGTTCCTGGTAAAGGGATGTTAATAATGGACAAGTGTTAGATTTGGCAATAAATTATTGTCCAGATGAAGGGAAAACAATGACAAATTAGAAACAGATTTATTCACACTCAGTACATTAATGAAAACTTAAAAAAAAAAAAAAAAAGGAAAACTGAACTGTGTGTACTGTGTGGAAAAAAATAATGGCCCAGCAGGCCTACTCTTTATTAACAACTCATCAGTAAGCAGATTGTAATTCATAACAAAGAATTCACCCCAAGGAACGCCACATGACGGTGAGCTTTTTGAGTTTCCTAAGAAAATACATATGTTGTTCCACTCGGTTTCCTTTCAATAAAACCCGCCAGTTAGCACTTCATTTTCAAGCTGTTCTGACAAATCAGGTGAGTTAGCTTTGTAGAAAAAAAACAAAAAAACAAAAAAAAACAAAAACAAAAACAGAAGCTATTTTTTCAGTTGAGAATTTTAGGGAAAACCAACCAACCAACCAAACAAACCCGGAAATAAATGTCTCCAAAGGCCAGGAAGTCGTGATAAAGACTCAGAGATGAGTTGACTGAAAGTTTTGTTTTAATTCACTTCCTTCTATTTTTTTTTTTTTCCTGAGGAAGTATTTAAGGCTCCAGCCCTTAATGCTCAGGTATGCATCTGAAGGGTAGGGGAAACAGACCTGTGATTTTTGTGTTTTTATAATCCTTCAAAGCATGATTAAAGGTTTTCTGAAAGCTCTCAGCAGCTCTACTAAGTAGACTTACCAATGACAGCAGCAGGGACTTCCTGGTCCCAAAGACTTACCGAGCCGAACAAAAATCCCTGTGACCCCTGCAATATGGCCACCACATGGGATTCCAACCCCTCATAAGATCCCTTGAGGCACCAGGCAATGCAGACCCTGTAACGGAGCACTTCTGCTATTCCTTCTCTGAGCTCAGGTCTTCCTTCTCCTTTTCCTCTAAGTCTCGCTTTGTGTGCAACTTCCTCTGCTGAGGTCTTCTGTGATCACTCTAAGGAGCTGAGAACTCTCTCTCTGAATTTACTCAACACCGTGTTTACTCCTTGGTTATCATACTTGAAGGAAATTCCATATAAAATAGTTCTTTAGCCAGACTTGGTAGCATATTCCTTCAGGTGCAGGACTTAGGAAGCAGAGGCAGGGGGATCTCTATGAGTTCAAGGCCAGCCTGGTCTACAGAGGGAGTTCTAGGACAGCTAGAGCAGCATAGTGAGATCCTGTCTCAAAAAAACAAATAAGCAAAAAGAAAGAATGTAAGGGTCCAAGAATCGCTGAAGAAAGACCCCAGATTCAAATAGTATACAAACTCAAAGAGCATTTATTCTGCAGAAACAGCCAGCATGCAGGGGTCAATCATCCACACAAAATGTGATGATGACTCAAGACAAAGGCACACAGGCCCTACTAAATGTGAACTTAGGGAAATTTAAGCATGGTGAGTTAATCTTTGTTCTAACTTGGCAGTCAAGGAACAGTTACATGGGTGCATGTTGATTGGATGGGGCCAGTAAGAGTTCCACCCATTGCAGGCTTTTTAGTCATATATGTTCAGTAACAGCCTATCCTGTAACTTTGGGTCCCCTAGCCTTATAAGGCCGGGTTTGAAACTGTTTAGCTGACTGGCTAAACTTGGCTGGGGGACTTTTTGGACTCAGGCTTAGGTCATTTTCTATGGAGTCACATTCCAGCCCCTCCATGAGTTCCTTGGAAATTCAGCTCTGGAGTGTCTGAGTACCTTGTATACATGTCATAGATGGTGAGGTCATGAAATACTACAGTTTGGGGCTTTTTGTAGCTATGACCTTGACACTTGAATTTGGTCAGTTTCAGGGACTTCCTAAAGCAATTTCCAGTTGTTTACTTTTTGTCCTAAGGAGTTTCTTTGCGGGATAGAATGTTTCAATCTCGCAGGAAACTGCTACACAGTCTACTTCTTTAAGTAAGACTAAGATTCACGTATCTAAGACCTCTTGCAGTTACTAGGATAGTCTTTCAGTTATATGAATCACAACCAGGCAGCAGGTAAAGAAAGACAATGGCAATTTTCACAATATACTAGGCACCCACAAAGTAGAAACTGCTGCAAGTTAGTGCGGAAATCCAACCAATTCTCTCTGCCTTCTACCAAGCAATTATAAAAGTTACAAGCTCCGCTCTAGTCACCTTGAATCATTTCTTGAAGGGGCTATGCTCATTTCTTCACACCGTGAACACATAACTACAGAATTAAATAATATGGAAGGAACCATTGTTAGTATCAAGTAAGAGAAAAAATACACACCGGAATGATGTGGGTCCTTAAAAGAATTATACATCACTGATGTTCTAATTTCATTTCGGTTTTTAACTTTGCAAAGCTTCTCTGGTGTAGACAGGAAGGAAAAAAAAAGAGAGAGGGGGGAAGGAAAGAAAGAATGCAAAAGAAACAAAGTAAATAAATAAATACATACAGCTGACCTTGGTGTCAAGGGTCTAGCAAACCAATGCTCTATTGTTCTGCAGAGTGATAACACACGTTTAATCAATAAAGGTCCCTATTTTTCCTGATTTCCTTACAAATTAACACTTTAGACCTTCTTTCCCACTCACCCCACCTTCCCCTTCAATATCTAAGTTTCACACTATGTGCTGATGGCTGCTTAGGGGAGGCCATGGTAAGAAAGGCTTCATACACGTCCCCTTTGGACAGTGACCACTATGAATGAGCCTATAGATAAAAGTAAAATGCTAGCTGGGCGGTGGTGGTGCATGCCTTTAATCCCAGCACTGGGGAGGCAGAGACAGGCTGATTTCTGTGAGTTCAAGGCCAGCCTAGTCTACCAAGTTAGTTCCAGGACAGGCGCAAAGCTACACAGAGAAACCCTGTCTTGAAAAACCAAAATAAATAAATAAATTAATTAATTAATTAATAAAATGCTTCAAATGGTACAATTGGCAAAGACCATATGGCTCATGCGCACTCCTTCAGCCTTACCTTGCACACTTCTCCTTCTCTGTTTCAAACTATTTTCATGACACTCTCTTTTCTTCCTTCAGCTCTTCACCCCTTAGGCTTTCTCCACTCTCTCCCCAAACTCATCTCCTATTACTAGCATAATGTCCTCTTGCCCTGCACTCTTTGGCTTAAATGTTGCATCCTTCAGAAAAGTGTTCCCAGAGCCCAGACAGTGCCAATACCCCTGACTTCCATTGTCCTTTGAGGGAGGTACTACATCTGTGCTCCTCATTGCTGAATTCTGAGTGGCCAATTGAGTGCCTGGTCCTCAAATACCCACTGAGTGAGTAAGTAAATGGAAAAATGGCTGAGAGTCAGGGAAGTGGAACCAAACAGCAATGGTTCTCACATTCCTATCAGATTAGGCAAAAGTAAAACAAATGGCCAAGTGGAGAAAAACCTTTCTATGAACTTGACATGATCTTTAGCTCCTGACACTTCCCTTTCTAGTCCTTTCTGTGTAGAAAGATGTTCAAACTCCTGACATAAAATCATCCCATCTTCAGTGTGAACTGCAAAGGCCACATTAATAAACAAACTCGGCACAAGACAAGCAAGCCCAATGTGATCCTTTAAGTAGGAAGAGCTGGCTTTGTTGGTGGAAGTCGCTCAAACTGTTTATCCTTGGGATTGTCAGGGTCTTGTGATTCACTAGCTGAATGGGAAGAGTGGAACATGGACAGTCTGTCCTGTCTGTCACCTCCCCTCTGCCTTCTCTAATTCTCTCACCTCTCGGTTTTGATCTCTGCTTCTTTTTACCAACTTGGAGCCACTGTGGTTTGAAAACCCACTTGGAATCACTGCTCTGATAATGACTTCATTTGTTTTTTGTTTTTTCAAAACAGGGTTTCCCTGTTTAGCTTTGCACCTTTCCTGGAACTCACTTGGGAGCCCAGGCTGGCCTTGAACTCACAGAGATCCACCTGGCTCTGCCACCCGAGTGCTGGGATTAAAGGCGTGTGCCACCACCACCCAGCCATGACTTCATCTTGAGCCATGGTCTTTGGTTACTGATGTCACTCACCCTTGGTTTCATCATATCTCTTTTTATTAGTTAAAGACTCTCTGGCCATCACCCTAGACCTGCCTGGGATGGGAGATCAAACCCCAAATCCTACCAGCACATTCTGGCCTGTGCACAGGGAACTGAAATGCAGTCTGTCCACCTGCTGTCCTTCTCCTGTTATGGGCCTGTTCATCTAATTCCTTAAAGATTTCACTGGCATCTAGCTTGCTAAGTGAAAAACAGAGAATTCTATCATGGGATGCCCTTGCCCTTTAAGTCCATATTAGCCTATGGGTGAGAAATTCCAGAAATAAACCACTTCCATCTTCCTCTCTACTTCAGGGTGTCTCATAAATACCTATTGTCTCTAGGCTTTTTTCCCCTCAGCCCCTTCTCTGTGCCACGCCACTGTCACGGTCAAGTTTCTTATCATTAGATAAGAAACGCTGTGCAATGCCATTGGCTCCATGGAAGGAAGCTGTAGTTCTTTATTTTAGACAGTATCTCAACCTATAGCTCACACAGGGCTAGAAATCACTGAATAGCCCAGGCTGGTCTCAAATCTGAGACAATCCTCCTGCCTTAATCTTTAAGTAATGGTAGTATTACAACTGTAAGCCACCATACCTGGCTAAGAAGTTGTATTTCGAAGTCATTTACTCAAATTTTCCAAAATCTGTTTTGCAAAGTTCATTTTGGGACAAGTCAATGTTTGTCATATGGATGCATTGACAGGTGTGGGACAACAGACTGCAGTCAATAGGATGTTCCCGATGAGGGCTCAGTCTTCAGCTCTGCAGGTTTTGCATAACTTCACTTCTGTGTCTGTCTAGAACACTTCCACCATGTGTCATTGTACAAATCCTTAAAAAAAACAATAAAATATTGGGGGAAGCAAAATAATTGATCAATTTCTGATTTTTAAACCACTTAAATAGCATAGAATTATCTCTAAAATAGTTTTATTTACAAAAGTCTATATGTAAGACATGTGTTAATTGCAGAAATAAAAGTAAAAAACCACAAAAAAGTAAGAAAATCATTTAATTTCTTTTGTTGACATTTGAAATGGTGTGTGGGTATTGAGCACAAACAGTTTTTAGAAATCTGTAATATATCATGCATAAGTTTTGTTTGAACAGACTTTCCATGAGGTAAACTATCAAATGTCCATCTTCAGAAATAAAAATAATTTTCTAAAATTATTCATTGTTATACCACAGCATGTCTTATGCAAGTACATGATTTATTTAGCCTAGCAGACAGCTAAGGTATTACCAGTTTTTCTTCATTATAGTGAATTCTGTTCATCTGTACATTCAGACTGAAATATCTATTTTCCTTTCTTGCTTCTTTTTATTTGAAATAGTCTATTCATTAACAATATATAATATGTTGGCTACATTTAAATGCTTCATTTAAATATTCTCAATTTTTAAAAACTGGATAACAATTATATTTCAATTTGCTTCTCTGTTTAGAACTTTTAACATTTACTTTATGTGTTTTTTTCATGTTGTATTGAACAATTTATAAGGAAATGCATTCCATAAGAAATGAGCTTTAAGAACTTGTTTGAATGAGTATTGGGACAATGCTAGGACATCTTCAGAAGGCCACAGTGACCTCTGATGCCCCAGAACCCACAATGGTTGGAAAGAATACATACACACTGCTGTGAAATAAACCATCATGTTCCAGTCACCAGTGGCTAATGGGATTGTCTGGAGGGGGAGTTGGTCCCAACTGACAGAATAAAAGATCATTTCATGAGGCAGTAATCATTTTTAAAGCCTTAGATTTCTTACAAAATCAACATTATAATGACAAACTATATAAAGAATTTTTTATTTCATTAAGAATTTAAAATTCCAAGCTTCAAACAATTTATGTTAGTTTTACTAAAATGATAGAAATTGGACCAAATAAAATATTTATTACCAAGAGGAAACTTGTATTTGAATTCCAGTGAGTCCTGTCGCATCTACAGAGAACAGGAAGAGAAATAAAGAATGTTAGCATTGAATGAAGCTCCAATCAGTCCCGATGATATGTTTTCCAAACAGGTCTCTCAGGGCTATATACCTCAGCTAATTATACATCCTGAGAAGGCTGTACTAGCAGGAGAAGGCAAGCTACAGCTCCATGCATCTTCTACCATGCACGCTTTTTTCCCCTCATCCCCTTCTCTGTGCCACGCTCCTGTCATGTTCAATGTTTCTTATCATTAGATAAGAAACGCTGTGCAATGCCATTGGCTCCATGGAAGGAAGTAAATTCATGAAGGAAGGATCCCCAACTCAAAAAGTAAAGACACATAAGAGGACCTTTCACCTGTCACATAGAGTTGAACCTTTTTCTGCAAGTCTGTGAGACAGCAAGTTCCTTCAACACTCACTCATTCGATATATATATACTGAAGGCTCAAATATACTTGGCATTGTGCTAGACACAGGGAACCCAGAAGGGAACAAACAAGATTCCGAGAAACAGACCTGTCCAGGAATCGGCATAACCTGCTTGGCTTGGTATGGCATAGACAGGAGTAACAGGTGTTGATCTGACCCCAGGGAAAATAAGGGGAGTTCGGCTGTTGCATCTCAGCCTGCCATGCTCCCTGCAAGTCTCCATTTTGTGAATCAGTGATCTGGAAACCACATTAACATGCAGATGACATTCCCATACAGAGAGAGAGCCATGCCCACATCTTTGCAGCCCACTATATCACTTTTCGCACAGCTCATATTCACTCTGATTTTCTGCTCAAGGCAAATAGTTCTTCCAGAGATAGGTAACCTGCATGGTGCTAGCCTTTAAACTCTCAGTTCACAGCCGGTGATTTTACCCTGTTCTGAGCCCTGAGCATGCCAAAGGTGAAACCATCTCATAAAATGAAGGAGTGTCACAGAACACATCTCAGAGAAGTCTGAGAGAATGCTTGCTTCAGCTGCTTCTTTTGAAAGAAAAGAAAGGTGGGAATCAGAGAGGAATTCACGAAAGGTAGATCCCTAGTTCCCCACATGCTGCTTCACACCACACTCCTACTCTCTCACTGAGGAGAGCTTGTCATGCTTGCAACATGGTAGTATTTGTTTGTGCTTCTGCTGGGCTCCAAGATAGCAGTCTCAGACATTTCAAACTCGGATCACTATAAACACACTGGACACAAATGATTTGGACCAAGAGAGTCTCACTGAAAGTATGAGTCCTCCTGAGTTGGGGAGATGGCTCAGCCAGTAAAGTACTTGCTACATGAGTATGAGAGCCTGAGCTAGGATACCCAGTGATATATAAAAGCCAGACACAGAGGTCACATCTATAGCCCTGTGATGGGGGGGAGGGGTGTGGGGGACTGGAAAAAGGAGGCTTCCTGAAGCCTATACCTAGCCAGTGGACTGAATTAGTCAGAGACTCTGTCTCAGAGAGTGGAGGGGTAGGGTGGGCTGGAAAGATGGTTTAGAAGTCAAATCATGTACCATATAAACACAAGAACCTGAGCTTAGATCTCTAGATCCAATGGGCATGGAAGCTCCCCTACAATTTCAATTCTAGCCCTTGGAGGTCAGAGACAAGCTGATTTGCCCAACTACCATATCAGGGAGTCCTAGATTTTATTGAGAAACTATTCCTTAGTGAATATGGTGAAGAGACATCCAAAAACTCGCAACGTCAACCTTTGGCCTACAGATCACTCATACACACACACACACACACACACACACACACACACACACACCATGCACACATACCACACACACATGCACATGAGAGAGAAAAGATTAAGGTGGAAAGATATTAGGAAAGACACCCAATGTAAATATATATACACATACATACACATACACAGCCAACAGATACAAAACACTTCAAGAATGCACCTCTTCACTGAGGTGACAGCTCTGCCTTTGTCCTCATCCCCTGTCCTTTTTACTGTTACAATCTCCTAGGACTAGAAGGTCCAAAACTTGGCCTCTGGGCTTTTTCTATTCTATGGTCATTTCTTGTCCTTTGCCTTTCATAACTTAATTCTACTTCATGCCTTTAAGTGCTATCTGTGTAAACAACCTCCAGTTTATGTACCCAGCTCCTGCTTCTCTTCTGGACTCCCACTGTTCATCTTACATCATAACTAACAGGCATCTCACTGCTTTCTGATCCAAATTAGAATTTATAAACCCACCCCTCCCCCAGCCCAAATCTTCGAGTCATCACTAGCTCCTGTCTGTCAAGCTCACACCTACAACATGTGTAAATCCTGCTGCTTTCTCCTCTCACAAGATGGCCTCCCCTTCTGCTACTCTGGTCCAAGTCACAGTTGCTTCTCATACAGAGCACCACAAAGCCTCTGTCAGCTCCTCCCTTACTCTCCTAGCCTCATAAGTCTGTTCACAAAATAGCAGCAGTCTGTGATGTTGCCTGACGCATGTCAGTATCCTTTGTCTCCTAAAACCTTTCCCCTCTGGATCTCTGTGACTGAAAAGCCAAAGCTGTGACAGAAACCTTGACTACCTGGTGGCTTCTACCCTAAGAATGTGTCTGGGACTCTCTCTCTCTTGTTCTCTGCACTCTAAGCCACCTGGTCTCTTTAATCTGCTTCAAACTGTTAGACGTTTTCCTGCCACAGGACCTTTGTACTTAGCTGTTTGGCTGCCTGAAATACCTCTCAGAATCTACAAGGTTTGCGTGCCCTAAGGTCTTTGCTCCAGCATCCTTTGTAATGTCTCTGCTTAAAGACACAATCCCTTCCCCACCCTCAAGGCTCCCCACAGCTCTCTATTTCCTGTTTTCCCACTGCCATCTGATACACGATATATGTTATCTATATTCTCTGATAACTAATTGTCTATTTTCCCAAACTAAAATGAAGACTATGTAAAAGGAAGTATTTTACCACATTGTTTATTCTGTATCTTCATCCTTTAGGATACCACTTGTTTAAAAAATGTTTGCTAAATAATAATGTCCATAATTTTCATATCAGTATCTAATCTAAAACTTAAACCTTTGGATAAGAATGAAAAACAACGAGAATAATTCATAGTCCTGTGGGTCTCACCCATGCTTGAGATCCGGCTCTAGGATGTTCCTGGTAGGTATCAGGAATAGTGGTTACCATAGCAACAAGAGGATACAGTTGAGTCAGAGACTCCTAGTATGGAGAGTGGACCCTAGGCATGCATGCTGGCAGAAAGTTACAGATTAAAGTGCAGGTTTCTCCTGGCCTCAAAGCAAGAAAAATGGGCAAAACAAATTTATGTACTGCCAGAAAAAAGATTTCCTGAAGAAAATACTGGAAAATGTAAGCATGGTTCAGCAGCCAAAATTAAACCCTACATGTTTCTGCCTATTTTCCCATCCCACGTTTGCTTAGTGAACTTGGGTCACTGCTGGGAGTCTGCACTAGCCTGATACAGTGTGATTCTTTGTCACTTAGATGGCTGCACACCCATCCTTTCTCTCTGGTCCCTTCCCAGCATTCCCTGCCAAAGGAGAGGATAACCAGGGAATAAAATGAATTTGGGGGTTTGGGCTGTCTATGATACAAACTGTGGTTTGTAAGCATTGTCTCAAGATTGATGGTTTTTCCTGGTTTGTGATTTCCAAATTCCACCACAGCTCCCACTGTACAGGAGTTCCTTCGCAAGTATATCTAAAAGACTTCTTATCCCTAGCGTATTCAAAGTTGAACTGATCTTTTTCTCCAAAGCTAAATCTTCCCAAAGTCTTCCCATCTCAGCAGAGCATGACTTTTTCATTCTTGTTACTCAGGCCCAAAGTCTTGGAGTCACCTCCAGTTTGTTAGGGTATTGTCAAAACACATCTAGAGTGAAATCATCCCAGTACCTTAACTGTGACCTTACTAAACCTTTGCAGCTAGAATTGAAAAGCAAGATAAGATGAAATAATATGGGATTCAATCAGGTCTAAGTCCAAGAGCTGGTACTCTTACAACAGAAGAGACAGAAAGCAAGACAGAGGCACACCGGAGAAGGCTAGGTGAGGGAAGGTCAGAGATTGGAGTAACAGTTACAAGTCAACAGATGCCAATGATTGCCAAAACTGTCAGGATCTCAAAGTGGGAATGAGAGATTCTCCTTAGCATTCCCAGAAGAGGTGCGGTCCTGCAATGGCCTATCTTTGGACTGAGATGAATAAATGTCTTTGAAGGATAAAGTTTTATTTTAGCAGTCTGGGGAATTAACACACAACAGTTGATTCTCAGCCTGCTACCACAGGAACCCTTCTACAAGCCAAAGTCAATTATACCAGGCACCCTCTCAAACATCTCTAGTGACTTCCTTCTTCCAGATAAAAAGCCAAATGCCAAGCAGTAACAATGGTGACCCCATCCCTGATCTGCAGTCACACTGCCTTCTTGCAATTGCCCAGTACCTCACTCATCCCTGATTTGGAGAATTTATAACAATAATCTCATTTCCTAGACTCTTTCCTCTGATCTTTGCATGGATGGAGTCTCCCAAGTTCAATTATATCCAACTAAGATGTCTCCTTCCTTTAAGACACACACTTCCTGCCAGTTGCAAAGTTCCAGGCACAGTATCCTGCACTCCTTTATTTCTCTCCAAAGCATTCATCCCATCTAACTTAACCCATCATCATGCCTGTATTACATCACTAGACCACTAGAACATGAAGTTCTGCCAGGAAGGATCTTGGTCTGTTAACAGATACATCCCCACCAAGTGCCTGTGAATCTCAGGTGCTAAATCAATATTCACAAGATTAATACACAGGAAAACGTAGGACCTGTAATGGTTTTCCAAACTTGGATTTATACTATTGTGACCCCATTGTTATTTGGATGGTTGCTTAGAAAATCCATTGGTAATCCCAACTAAATGGTAACAATTATCAATTTCTCATTTTTAGATAGGTCCATGCATAGAATTGTGTACTTGATGTGTATTATCAGCAAAATTATCAGTGAAACAGAATGTAATGCAAGTACCAATAAATGAATAAATAATCAACTCCAGCCAGTACTGATTCCAAGATGTTCTTGTTTACAGTGAGTATTAAGTACTTCAAAGCTCTGCTTCATCATGTTAGAATGGACCCACTACAACCTCCATAATGCCTATAATTAGATTTTATTAAACAGTTGAGGATACAGATTAGATGTTCTCGGCAGTTGCCATCCATGACATCATTGTAGGCTAAACATTTAAACCTAAATTAAAATTGCAGACTATCTAGTTTTAAAAATTGAGATCTTTTTTAATCAGTTGCTTGATAATTTTTTTCTATCTGGTAACAATTGCCTAGAAGAACTGGGCACTTTCACACAATTCACACAGAAATATAATTAACTTCAGCAGAAAATCAATTGAACATATACTATATATTGGCAAAAACATGTAGACAACAGCTATTTAATTTTTAGATTAACTGTAAACAATATTTTACCTCTTAAGTTATTGGGAATTATAGGGGTGATTAAATAAAAACACACTCAGTGATTTAGAGCACATACTGCTCTTGCAGAGGACTCAAGTTTGGTTCCCAGTACCTACATAGAGTGGCTCACAGTCTATAACTCCAGCCCCAGGGGATATAATGATCTCTTCAGGCCTCCTCAGACATTGCACTCACATGTACAAGCCCCCCCACACACACATATGCACGCAATTAATAATAAAAATAGAAACTTTTTCTCTTTTTGTCGTTTTTTAAATTTTTTATTTAAAATATTTTTTTCCATTTTACATACCAACCAGAGTTCCCTCTCCCTTCCCTCCTCCTGCTCACTCCCTACCTTCCCCTCACCCCACCCCTCATCTGCTCCACAAAGAGGGTAAGGCCTCCCATGGAGAGTCAACAAAGTGAGGCAGAACCAAGCCCCTCCTCCACCGAACAAGTTATCTCTCCATAGGGAATGGGCCCAAAAAACCAGTTCATGCACTAAAAATAAATCCTAGTCCCACTGCCACGGGCCCCACAAACTGCCCAAGTCACACAACTGTCACCCACATTCAGAGGGCCTAGTTCAGTCCCATGCAGGTTCCCATCTATCAGTCCAGAGTCAGTGAGCTCCAATTAGCTTGGGTCAGCTGTCTCTGTGGGTTTTACCGTTATGATCTTGACCCCTTTATTCATGTAATCCCTTGTCCTTCTCTTCTATTGGACTCCAGGAGCTCCACCCACTGCTTGGCTGTGGATCTCTGCACCTGCTTCCATCAATTACAGGATGAAGGTTCTATGACAATTAAAGTAGTCACCAATCTGATTACAGGGGAAGGCCAGTTCAGGCACCTTCTTCACTATTGCTTGGAGTCTTAGCTGGGGTCATCCTTGTGGATTCCTGGGGATTTCCCTAGCACCAGGTTTCTCCCTAACCCCATAATGACTTGCTCTATCAAGATATCTCTTTCCTTGTTCTCCCTCTCTGTCCTTCCCCCAACTGGACTATCCCATTCCCCCGTGTTCTCCTGCCATCTCCCTTTACTTTCCCCCAACACACTCCCAATTTCTCAGGAGATCTCATCTATTTCCCCTTCCTAGGAGAATCCATGTATCTCTCTTAGGGCCCTCCTTGTTACCTAGCTTCTCTGGGGTTGTAGATTGTAGCCTGGTTATCCTTGGCTTTATTACGTCTAATATCCACTTATGAGTGAGTACTTACCATGTTTGTCTTTCTGGGTCTGGGTTACCTCACTCAGGATGGTTTTTTCTAGCTCCATTCATTTGCCTGAAAATGGAGTATTACACAGCTGTAAAAATAGAAACTTAAAAAATGAGGCCAAAAGAAATGCAAATAACTGGATTTAGGGAGTGGGTTTAGTTAGTGGAGTGCTTGCCATATAAGCATAAGGATTTGAATTTGATCCCCAGCACCCACATACACTAGCCAGGTACACTAGCACATGCCTATACTCCCAGCACCTGGGAGGCAGAGGCAAGAGGATCTCTGGGGACAGTGGGCCAGCTAGTTTAGACAAATTGGTGAGCTCCAGATTTAATGTGGGACATAGTCTGGAAAACTGAGGTAGAGAATGATTGAAGGAGGCACCCAACCTTGACTTTTGTCAACCATAGACGCCCCTGAACAAACATGTGCAAACACATGTACACAGAGATAGAGAGACAGGCAAGACAGAGACAGACAGAAACAAAAGAGAAAAATGAAAGAGACTAAAAGAGGAAGATAAAAGACTTTGAGTGCAAAATGATTTATAGTGAATTATGAGTCATCTCACATGGTTGTAGAGAAAGGTGCTTTGGTTAATAGTGTGTTTCCATCTCTACCACATGTGTGTGTATGTACACACACACACACACACACACACACACACACACACACACACAGCAGATACACTAAAATAAAATCCACATTAAAGCTGAAAACTCAACAAAGAACATAGAACATGTAGATGAAATTCAAGCCCACTCAGAGATACTGCCCCTTCTAATGTGAATCTAAGTGTCATGGGTGAAATGCAGCATCCTCAAAGTACCCCCTCTAAATTTAGCCTCAGAATGAGTGTTGAATTAATTCCTGTAGCCCGTGGCTCCTTGGCAGCTCCTTTATATTGCTGATGTTATTACAAGAGGAAGCAATTTGAAACATATTCCCTCACAGTTAAAACATCTTCAGTCTAAGTCATTGTCTGATACCAACTTTAATGGAAGAGGGCATGACTGATGGGTGTTAAAAAATAAACCCAATGGGATGGAAATAAGTGCACAATGGTAATGAATACATTCTTTAGATGTCAGAATTTGGATAGAAACAAATAACAAAACTTTGACCATGCCCTTCTTCCTTCAGAGGCTACCTGCTGTCACTCTGACTCAGGCCCTTACCACAACTTTCTTATTAGTAGTGAGGAATTGTCCAAGTTAATAACTGACAAGTACATCTAAGCCTTTGGTGTTGGGAATCACACCAGGAGTGTGTACTCCACATATGAGAGGACAGTTCAGATCCAGGTAAACTCTGCATCCTCCTTTAAAGCTTCTTTGAGCTAATGAACCCATGCCTGCCACAATAGCATACTCTATAGAAGGTCCATAAGCAGAAAAACACCATTCCACTCAATACTATTTTCCACCTTTACAAGAGTGCCCTGCTGATAACTACTTGCTGAACCAATAAATAGTGTTTTCTACTGTAAACACTTCTAAAACAGAAACACCTTCACCTGCCTCAGAATGAAAGTCCTCTACTCTCCATGTTGTCCCAACCTCATTTTCCTGGTGTCAGCGCATGCAGGACTACCATTCCAAACTTTCCATGCTAGGTTTATGCTACTAGACTTTTCATTCTAGAGAAATAGTCCTGATAATGTGATGGACTCCAAAGTCTACTTTAGGAGTTGAGGGAAGAGAGAAACTATTAATTTGGTACAAATATAGCAAGTGTGGTGATATAATACAGGATGGTAGAATAATAATATGGAAGAGGATTTGACCAGTTAATAGTCTCAATGACCCCACAATAACATGAAAATGGCCCTATTGGCCTGATAAGTCTGCACAAATGATTTTTGCCTTTTCTGTGTACCTAACTGGAGTTTGTCTGTCCATTGATAAACCTTTACAAGTTCTCTTGTAAGCTGTCAGAACTTCATTGCAACCATTCTCCCTCACTTTAACCAGAAAGGTTGAATCGAACTTCTAATTTCTTGGCAATATAATGAAGTTCAAACAACTCACCAGGATCCAGTAATCCTTAAAATCTGTTACAAACTTCCTTAGGGTAGCTCATCTTCTACTCCTGCCCTTTACCCCAATTCTTCCATAATCCCATGCCCAGACACATGTTTACCTACTTAGAATTATTAATATTAATAAATATTCTAATACACACCACACACACACACACACACACACACACACACACACACACACATATATATATATATATTCTATTTCTAGCATCTCTTTCCTTTCTCACGCAATGCCTTCTACTACCAATGCCCTCCATGTGCATTCTGCCTCTAGCACTCACAGTTCAGCTTCACTATCTTTCCTTCTATATACCACTGCCAACATGCTCCAATCTGTTCCTGCACCTTACACAGCCAGGGACAACCTGACACCACAGTGTAATCCCTCATCTAGGTTCCTGAAATTATTTTATTGTATCTAGTCTATGATAGTGACCGCCAATAACACTCCATTCCTGCAAACACATGCCATGCCTTTGATATATTTATCATCCCTTAATTTTGACTGACTTTGTGACTTTAATGGATGTCATTTTTTTTAAATATTCTTCTAGTTCTGGAAATTTGGAAAAATAACCAAAAAGTCTTATCATTCTAGATACTCCCACTGAGGCACCAAACATGAGTGAAACAAACTTGGGTATCCTAGTTTCTGATTAAGTAAACCAATATGAGCAATATTATTTAATATTATGTGGTACTGACTACCTACATGATACTAACAATCATTGTTTCATGACACTAAGTTATTGGGTGACTATTTCTCAGCAATAGTTAACTAAACATTCAGCACTATGTGTTACATTTACATTGCCCGTGAGGTTGGATTTTCTGCAGATAACAGCAGTAACATCTCCCTTAAGTATGCTCTTCTGTTGTGTGGACTTTCCTCTAGAGCTTCAAAAACTGGGTTTATCTCAATTTATCTCCCTTTGAATTGAAATGTTCCTATGGACTTGTTTGTAACAAAATTATATAGAGCTAATGATACATGATTTTTATTGTTAGTTCAAGAGATCTTTTGGCTTCTACTTTAGTGTCTTGAGTCCATCCATCTCCCCTACACTCCTTTTGGAGCTCAGCAACCATGATAGAAGAAACTAAGCTTCTTGACAGACCCTGAGTATATGCTCCAGCCAATGCCTACAACCAAGCCCCGCTGATTATTTTAACCTAGAAACCAGACATGAGGCGGGGGGTGGTGGGGGGGGGGGGGGAGACATGAGGTAGTCCCAATGGAGAGAAAATAAGCCACTCCTAAGAGGCCCTGTCTGAATCTCAGAGCAAAACAGATTTTTTTTATATGGCCTCCATGTGCATTCTACCTCTAACAACAACTAGTGTAGTTTGATATTCAACAATAGATAACTAGAATACTTCCCTGTCTGTGGAGTCTTGAAAGACAGGGACAGGCTTAATCATAATTATGTCCCCAGGTATAACATGATTCCTGATTCATGAAGAAGACACTCATCAAACATGTATTTGAGTATGCTTTGACTGCTAATTTTATGTGTGTGTGTTCATTATATATAATCTTGGACACTTTCACAGTTAACCTAGAAATCATATGGCCGAGGTTTGCCATTCTGTTTTCAGATTTTGTACAAAGTCAACCTTTCCTCCTTTTTTCTTCATTGTATGAAATCCTATGAAAGAAGTTGGACCCAGAAAACTAAAATGGAATAAAATAAAGGAAATAATTCAGTAAAAATGAAAGTCAGTCCAATTCAGTTAAATACAGGTCATTTGTTCCCTTTTCCAAATTGTTCATCTTGTGCTCGCCTATTCCATTTTAAATGAGGAAAAATATTTATAAATGTCCTGTATTATCATGGCTTTTCTTTCTCCTACCAAATCAAAACTATTACCAAAATGTTGCTCAGCACAATTCTTCAGTTGCTTAACTCAATAAAATGTCTATAACATTGAAAAGTACTTTTTAAAAGATGTCTTAAAAGCCAATATATGGTAACTGCTTTCCTTGGGAGCCTGCTAGTTTTTCCAGCTTTTTCAGGAAATGAGGTACTCAGGTGAATTTTCCAGATAGCCTCCTCCTCCTCAGAGGATTTAAAAAGTCTATAAATCCTCTACCATGTGGAGTCAGTCACCCCTGCAGTCCCTTAGCTGCATGAATAAGGGCTCACCAACCTTTGTAGCCTCAGTAAATCAGAGGCTTAGAAGCTTCCAGTCTTAAACTCCATAAAGGCTAATGGTTGCACAGTCAGGCCTGAAAGTGCACCGGAACAAAGCCCACTAAGAATGTATCCATGGAAAGTAGTTTGAGTTTATTAAACTTCCTCCTTGCTGTAACATCATTTCTTAAGAGACATGGATTGTATAGGACTGATCCCACAGGCCAAGGCTGCAAGTTCATTTCTGTTCCTGACAGCCTGACAGCAATGTCTCTCTGGTCACACTGATCCAGTAGCAGTCAAAGCACTGCCTCAGAGTTTCCTGACATGTGCATGTTCTCTGTGGGCAGATATGATGTATTTCTTTCATCATGATTCAGTTAGCCGGGTTCTTGTTGATAACCCTAAATACTTAGCTCTCAACTTGATGTTACTTCACTTATTTGTCTGTATATCTACCTGTGTAGCATCTATTAGCTACTGTATGCTGGTCCACATGAGTACTGAGAACAGAGAAATGAACCACTCAAGTCTTCTCACTGTAGAAAATGTATCTGTTAATGATAAGAGAGAAGCAAAATATTTCAGGAACATAGAACCATTTGCTTCCATGCTGCCTATGGACCCTTTTAACTACTACTGCAGTGTAGTTGGAGTTTTTCTGTCTGGCCCAGTCAGGACAAATCTCTGTTACCCGCCAGTCCCACAGTCGCTCAGACCCAACCAAGAAAGCACACAAAAACTTATATTGCTTACAAACTGTATGGCCGTGGCAGGCTGCTTGTTATCTACCTTTTCTATCTTAAATTAACCCATTTCTGTTAGTCTATACTTTGCCACATGGCTTGTGGCTTACCAGTGTCTTCACATGTTGCTTTTCATGGCGGCGGTAGGCAGTGTCTCCCCCAGCCTTCTACTTCCCAGAATCCTCTTCTCTCTTGTCCCACCTATACTTCCTGCCTAGCCACTGGCCAAACAGCATTTTATTTGTACAGAGCGATATCCACAGCACTGCAGACCTGAGCTGCTCTGTTAAAGACCTGGTGGCCATCAAAATCACACGTATTTGCCGTTGGAGTAGGAGGCTATGGGAGAAGTTTTATGACAGCTGCAATGAATTATGAGTACGACATGGGCTGGGGTTCTGTAAAGAGGAGGATGCATTTCAACAAAGTGTCTTAGAAAAGCAAGAAGTGCTTGAGCTATGAGCCGAAGAATGAGCAGAAGTCCCATTTGGTGAGAAAAGGTTTGCCTTTCAACAGGGCCCTTCTGAGGATAAAAACAATAATGGGCTGAAGCAACTTAAGACAGAAGGAGAGAAAAGACTGAGTAGGCCTCCGTTGGGATTCTATTCCGTCAGCAATGAGGATACAGCAGGGGGTTTTGAGCAGAAGACTTATCAGAGAGACAATGTATTTAAGGGGTACAAGCCGAAAACCCCATGAAGATTCTACTGAAATCGGCTAAGCAAGAGATAACGACTCAGAACAAAAACAGTGGCTGTGAAACTGTGAGGAATCACTGGCTTAAAGGAACTTTGATTAGCAATGACTGTTCTGCACAGCATAACTCCTAGTAACCAGTCTTTTCTGGTCAAACGGGTCCCTAAACACAAAAGCAAGGATTGGTACTTACCTGTGGGGTGCACGCAAGCAAATCTGTAACAGAGCTTTCCTATAATCGGCACTGTTCAGTAACAGCTGGTGACTACTGTTAGTCACAGACTATTGTTTGACACCTTTCCTATTTGATTATTTGTGCCTTTCTTGCTGTTTGCTCTCTCCAAGGCCATGCTCTTAGGGTGACAAGCAGTGACAAGTGTAACCAGCCCAGGTTTTATATCTAGATGGTCACCAAAGCAAGTCCTTCTCCATTTCCTTAGTAGCTCTGTGCCCTTGGGCAAGTTACTTGGCCTTTTTTTCAATTGAACAAGTTAATTTGCATTTTCATTTTAATAATTAAATGGTGGTTTTCATTCCAACATTTTCATACATATACGTAATGCTCTCTACTCACATCCACCCCATCTCTTGCCTCTTCCTCCCTCCTGCTAGTCTTCTTCCTCCCTTCTACTTTCATGCCAGATAGATAGATAGACAGACAGACAGATAGATAGACAGATGATAAATGGATAGATGGATTGATGGATCGATGGATGGATGGATCAATGGATGGATGGATGGATAGAGATAATATGCATAATTTAGTTTTTGCAAATGAGAGAAATCTTGATATTTATGTTTCTGAATCTGTAAGTAATATAATTTTATTCTTCTTTTTGGCTGGATAAGACCACATTTTCTTCATCCACCCATCTGTTGATGGGCATTCTAAGCTGATCCCACACACTAGCTGCTCTGACTAGTGCTGCAGGTGTCTATGTTGTATGTTAATTTTGAATCCTTCATGTATATATCTATATTGGAGAACTCTACCCTCTGGCCATGACATGGCCATTGCCAGTTTAAAGTCAGTGTGGCTGTGGTTACCTATAAGAGTCTTACCAGATTGGACCCACTAACATCCAGTTGAAGTATGGAAGTGCTCAGATTCAAGAGCAGGGCTCCCCAGGACATGCAAAAGATGACTCAAAAGTCTCTTCTCCACTCCAAGGGTCTACAGGTGGTTGACAATTCTTGGTGGGGGAAATTTTTCTCCAGTGGTTTGACTCCCTGCAAATCATTCATGGTAGTACACCTAACCCTTAATACCTACTCTTGAAGGCTACCCCAATTAAACTCATTGATTCACCAAGCGAAATTTGGTTGAGATAATTTGTTGGTGCCAAAGTACCTTCCAGCTAAGAGAACGTGGTAAAGCATCAGGAAAACTGTTCTAATAAAACCCAACCGTGGGCTGGGCAGTGGTGGCACATGCCTTTAATCCCAGCACTTGGGAGGGAGGCAGGATCTCTGTGAGTTCGAGGCTAGCCTGGTCTCCAAAGCAAGTTCCAGGAAAGGCAAAAAAGCTACACAGAGAAACCCTGTCTCAAAAAAAACAAAATAATAATAATAATAATAATAATAATAATAATAATATAAATAAAAATGAAACCCAACCTACCTGAAACGTACTAAGAGAACATACTAAGCACTAGTACTGCTAAGAAAGCAGGAAGAGACTGGTCCTCACTAGCCACAGGACTTCACAGTGCATTCTCTCTGCTCTCAAAGGAGACAGAGCAATGCACAGGAGTCTGTTCGAATATGTGGTCCAGGGATGACAGCCGAGACTAACATCTCAGCATTTGGCTGCACGGGGTTGTGCTCTGTGAACAGAAGTCTGATAAGTAAATGAGACTCAGTTTTGTTATTTCTGTGTTAGTCTGTTTAAGCTGCTACAACCAAAGACCATAAACTTGATGTCCTGTTGTTTCCATGAGCTTACCATTACTTTAAGAAAACCCGAGATAAGTGAGTTAAAAGGAGGAAAGGCCCAGGCTGGCCTGGAACTCATGATCCTCCTGCCTCCACCTCCTTCAGCAAATCCTACCCCACATGCACCACCACAGGTTGTCTTCAGACCTCCATGAACATGCTGTGGTATAGGCACACACTTGGGTGCACACTTGTACACACACACACACACACACACACACACACACACACACAGACAGAGAGAGAGACAGAGAGAGACAGAGAGAGACAGAGACAGAGACAGAGACAGAAATAATAAATTCAAAAAAATTAAATGTGTTCCTCAGAGTTTTGGAGGCTTAGGAGTCAATACCAAGGTACTAGTACATTTGGTGTCTGATGAAGGACCATTTCATCTTTATTCGCCTAAGTGGAAATATATACCAAGGTACTAGTACATTTGGTGTCTGATGAAGGACCATTTCATCTTTATTCGCCTAAGTGGAAATATCAATAATTAATTTTAAAACATTATACAAGTGTGAAGGATATATTCTTTGGGACTTTGGACTATCTAAGTACTTGTGCAATCATCAATCAGTGCATTTGCTAAACTCCTTTCCCTTGCTTACCAGCTGTGTGGTTATTGTTGGTAAACATAAGCCATGCATTTTTATGGACCTTTGAAGTCCTCTTCCTGCTACTCTGCCTCTGTCTCTGTGCTTCTGGGAGCATAAGAAACACAGAGTGAACAGTCTCGCCATGAAGACATGTTAAAACGTCTTGTGAACCAGAAAATGTTATATTATGCAGCATTTCCTCAGTTATCTATGGATGGGCTGCCTGGAAATACTGCGTATTTCTACGAGTTCCATCTGGACCGGTTCTTCTCATCCACACAATGAGTTGGTCTTACCCTGTTGCTGAGCTATATCAAGGCCTTATGTTATCCAGGGCTTTGTTCTGAGTCTCACTTTGGTAATACCAGGTCAATTAGTTCACTGCCTCCCCACAGCACTCTCACAGAAAAACTTGATCCAAATGGCCTGGGCATTTCTCTCACTTCTTCTGAAGGTCCCATTTGTCCTCTCTGCTGTTGTCTTTGGGCTTCCCGAGACTCCCGCATTTGCCTCTGTTACATGTGCAGTTATACAGGGCTTTCCCATTTCCAATTTTCTTAGCATAAACTGCTACTAAACTTAAAAGTGCTTATTTATAGGGATAGAGAAGTAGCCAGCAAAAACGAGAAGTTAGAGATTACGGAAAGGTAGATCATGGATACAGCCAAGTCTCAGAAGAAACAAGAGGCTTGGGGGCTGCAGTGCAGGTAATTCATCTTGGAGAAGTGAAGGGGAAAAATAAGAGGAAGGTGAGGCATACAGTTGACAACCTGTTATCATGGTATCTGTTTTATTTTGTTTATTGTTTTGTTTTGTTTTAGTGGAGGAAAAAGGGAGCCTGTTGTGTAACAGATTCCTCCAAGATTGAAACATTCTATCCTCCAGGGAATCTCCTTGTGGTAAACAATTCAATATTGCTTCTGGAAGTCCCTGAAACTGATCAGATTCTCCAGGTCCCTATCTCCCAGAGTAAACAGCCAAGCTGCTGACAGTCACTTGCAGATCAGTCTGGCTGCAAAGACTCTCAGACAAGCTAAGCTGTGAAGACCACTCTCAGACCAGACCCACTGCCTGTTCAGATCAACTGAGTCACTTAGAAATGGTACATCCCAACCAACTGAGCTGTCTGCTGGCTGACCGGTATGCTCCAGCTCTGTGAGCTGTCACCCATACTAGGTTGGGCTTTGGTGATGCAGCTGTCTTTTGGGCCATTTCCATTCCTGTAACTCCTTACCCTATGCCTATATATAACCCCAATAAAACTTACTTGTCCACCAAGTTAGACTATGGATTTCTGTTGTGGCCTCTGAAGTGAGTAGGTGTGTGTGTGTGTATGTGTTTGTGTGTGTGTGTGTGTGTGTGTGTGTGTTGTGTCTCCCCAGGAAAACTTTTGTCACACAACAGACCATTCTGAATTTGCTTGTGGTTAAAAAAAAATCACAGAAAACAGAAAATTAAGGGGCAGCTGTTGAGGAAAACGGAAGGAAGAACAACTTGGGGATGGGAAATAAGATGATAACCATAACCGAAAGTCTTCCAGGGGCTGCCTACAATTACCATGACCCTGCCGTGGCAACTTTAGCCACTTGTAGAGGCATTATAGCATCATTTAAATCTTAAATAGTTCAAGTTCAACAATCTGTACCTGAAAGGTTAAGCCTCAATGCTCTGAACAGCAGTGTGACTTTCTCTAGTGGACAGAATCCAGGAATACCTTTCCTCCACAGGATTTTGAAATCACTTCTGTCTGATTTAATGAAGGAGACATAAGGTACTAAAAGGAAAAAAGTTCACATTTTCATAACTTTTTTTCAGTATGGGCATTATTCTGGTCTGTAGCCAAGCACCAATCAGTTCTGGGTAGTGCCTACATTCCAAACCAACTCTGCAAGAATATATTAGCCTATGAACAATAAACTATTGTAATGTTCCTTTGTCTCAACATCAGACCTTAAAGAATAGCACATCACTTGTTCTCTTGATTATTTGTTCATGAACCTAGAATGTTTGATTTATGCTTGAATATTTCCCCCACTGAAAAATATTCTGATGTGTTATAATCAAGTTTTAATCTTCTAACAGGATGATACAGGGGAAATACTTAATCCATCAAAAATAACTTCAAACCATGTGCTTTTCCAATCACCCCCACCCCAAATGGCATATAGTTTCCATCATGTTTGGATTGTAAACGGCTTTGCAATTTATGGCCACTGGCTCATTTCCAGTTCCCTGAGTTGTCCATGCTGTACTATTGCCATTTTGCAAACGTTCCCTGGCAGGATTTCACAGGGGTAGCCATGGGTTCCGATTAGTAAAAGTAACGAATAAACTTACTAAGTAATAGAAATCAGTCTTAAACTCTTGTCCCATGTGCCTTGATAATTTATCATAATTCTAGTTTTGAATGGAAAGAGAAGCCTGATCGAAGGAGAAAAGAAAATCAAAGTAAGAGCTCACCTGGAGCCAGGTATTTTGCATACATTTATACATTTAAATTTAGGAAATTATCACACAGAGGAAAATAATGCACAGTTTCATAGTTTAAACACTCACCCAGGGATTAGATTCCAAATAGGTCTGATTCATGAGTCTGTGATCATTTTACTCCATTCCAATGATTCTTCTTTTAAATTGGCATGTACTCATTGTTTATAGTGCTGAATCTCATAAAAATCATTCCTTTTAAATACACAATGTACTTTGACCACATCCAACCCTTCCTCTTCTTCCCTCCCTTCCCTTCTCCCAGTCTCTCTGTTGTGCTTTCATGTGGTGTGTGTGTGTGTGTTTGTGTACACACACACGTATAGCTTAATATAAGATCTAGTATCCATAAATCAGAGAAAATATGTGACACTTGTGTTTCTGAGTCTGGGGTACTTAATTCACCATGATTATCTCTAGTTGAATCACCTATTTTAGTTTACCCATGCATCTGTTGATGGATATCTAATCTGGTGCCATAATTAGACTTTTGTGATTAGTGCTGCAATAACATGGATGTGCAAGTATCTCTGTGGTATGTTGGCATTGAGTCAATTGGCTATACGCCTGAGAGAGGTATACCATATGGTAGTTCTAGTCTTAGATTTCTGAGGATCCTCCATGCTAACTTTCATAAGCCCTGAACCAATTTACATTCCTACCAGCCGTGGATAAGGGTCCCTTTGTCCCCACAGCCTACCAGAATTCGTTGTTTCTTGTTTTCTTAAAAGCAGCCATGTTGGCTGAGATGACACAGAGTCTGAGGATATACTAAATTGCATTTCGATGACAGCTAAGGAAGTTGAACATTTTTCAACTGTCTATTGGCTGTTTATACTTCATCTTCTGAGAGCTATTTGTTCATTAGCCTATTTGTTAATTGCATGCCTAGTTGTCTGTATTTGCTTTTTAGTTCCTTATATAGTCTGATATTTTCTGCTATCTATATATCATTAATAATTATTTAAAAAACAGAATAAATATCTCTTAAAATCTGTTTAATCAGATTTGCATTGGAAACTTAATCTCTTTCATATACAATTCTAAATTTCTCCACTGAATACACCAGTTAGGTGTGAATTTGGTCTCCCAAGACAATAAAGAAGCATGTCTTTCCCTGGGCCACATAAATACATTATATAGAAATAAAAAGTTCTAATAATGCTCCAGATTTAAATTCAATCCAGATATTGAATTTTGAAAAAGAAAAAGAATATTTTATAGTACATTAAATAACTAAAATTAAGGAAAATTATCAGAGTAAATTTCTCAACAATTACCTTCTTCCAATGTGAGGAGTAATTTATTATTCTTATTGTTGAGAATGACTGCCTTGTCTCAGTTCCATCTTTCAAATGTGCACACAGACATTGTTGAACATAAAATATGTACAGCACATAACCCCTTAGTATCATTCATCTTGGAAGTTGCAAAGTAAAATCACCCCTTCACAGATTCCTTTCTGGAAACTTAAGATATATTTTTTAAAGAAATAGAAGCATTTGCTATCTAATAGAACAGCTTTCTCTCTAAAGTATATTTTTCCTTAAATTATTTTTTACTTTTCAACCGTGAAAAAAATGAATATACCTTTGTGAATAAATATCTTGCAAAGGTCTTTGCTTCTTAATAAATCCTTCCAAATATTTCAGAGGTAAGTCTTCCTCCCTTTTATATCTTACCTTAGGGAAAATACAACAAAAATAGTTCAAAAAACAGTGCATGGCTGGCTTTCAAGCCTCTGAGATAGACAAATCAATGTCACCACTTGCAAGTCATGTAAACTCATGTGAGCTACATAATCCCTATGATGATCAAATGTTTTCATTAGAACCATCTACACAAAATAACTGTATCATATGTGTCAAATATCTATGATCATAACTATTTGCTGCCTATTAGTCAACAATGGCCATGATTAGTTCTTAAATTCTAGTAGATAAAATTTATTCATATGAAAACTTGGAAATTCTAGAAGTCAAAGCCACATAATTATTTTAATGTTATTATCAACACTAGAGTATAGGTTGAACAGCCTTTATCCAAAATAATTGGACTAGAAATTTTTCAGGTTTTAGATATCTTTTTTCCAGACTTCAGAATATTTATATATGCATAATAAGATTGTCTAGTGGTTGAGACCCAAAGCTAAGCATGAAATTCCTTCTAAAATACAATGATAGCCTGAAGGTAGTCTTACACATTCTTGGTTTATCTGCATTTGGATTTGACCACCAATTACATGGGACCTCAAGGGGGAATTTTCTGCTCAGAAAATTGTGTTGGTAATCAAAAAGTATCTGATTTGGGTATGTTTTGGATCTTATTTTGGTTAGGGACAGTCAACTTATATCATGACTTCTGTAGAAACAATATTTGGAGTAGTCTTTAGGGTTTTTGTTGACAGTCTGAGACCATGAACATCCCCCATCCACATAACATGAACTCAGGACATGAACAGCCCCCGTCCACATAACGTGAACTCAGGACATGAACAGCCCCCATCCATATAATGTAAAGTCAGGACATGAGCAGCCCCCATCCAAATAATGTGAACTCAGGACATGAGCAGCCCCCATCCATATAATGTAAACTCAGGACATGAACAGCCCCCATCCACATAACATGAACTCAGGACATGAGCAGCCCCCATCCATATAATGTAAACTCAGGACATGAACACCCCCCATCCAAATAATGTGAACTCAGGACATGAGCAGCCCCCATCCATATAATGTAAACTCAGGACATGAACAGCCCCCATCCACATAACATGAACTCAGGACATGAGCAGCCCCCATCCATATAATGTAAACTCAGGACATGAACAACCCCCATCCATACAATGTGAACTCAGGACATGGACAGCCCCCATCCATATAATGTGAACTCAGGACATGAACAGCCCCTATCCATATAATGTGAACTCAGGACATGAACAGCCCCCATCCATATAATGTGAACTCAGGACATGATCAGCCCCCATCCATATAATGTAAACTCAGGACATGAACACCCCCCATCCATATAATGTGAACTCAGGACATGAACAGCCCCCATCTATATAAACCCAGGACAGCACTGACTTTAATATTAGAAATCTCTCTGTTTTTACTCCATCTCATCACTTTTTGGTCAAATCATTATCTTTTCTTTCATCAACCAATTTATCACATTTACTGAGCACTAGGTTTGACGTTCTGAGAGTAGAAAAAATAAGACAACTTAGACCTGGTGCTAGAGGTTTTGGGAGTCTGTGGGAGAGTCCAGAACCCTGCCAAAGAAGCAGAGATTAGGGCTCAACACAGAGGATTATTTAGTGTGAATTGAAAGATATAAAAAAGTTCAAAGAACATAAATAACTCTAGGTCAAAAAACAACAGCAACAACAAAAACGACAAATTATTGATGTCACCTCCCACCAGACTGACTGTCTCTACCTTTCATAGGATGTGCTCTGGCAGTCAGCAATTTCCAGGAGGTGGGATTGCAATTTATTTTACTTGGGTCCCAGGAGACTGAAATTTAGGGAGGATGAGCAGACATGCTCTAGACAACTTTCAGAGACAAGGGAGAATCAGAAAGGTTGTGCCTTATCTCTCAACAAAATTGATATGCAAAGCCCAAATACTTGTATACACTATTCAGCATTCCCTCTCACTGCCGTCTTCATACTCAGTCAGGCAGAGCAGACAAAATGGATCTGCCGTACCACATAAATAGTGTCAGATTCACTTGAAAATAGCCTATGATAGTTTTAATCTCACATCAGAACACCATTTTGGGTCATTAAACATCATAAATATGTAACAACTCTTCTCTCCAGTTCCATTTCAAGTGTGTGTGTGTGTGTGTGTGTGTGTGTGTGTGTGTGTGTGTGATAATTCTCTGCAATCCACACTGGGCATCATTTGGTAGCCCAGGCAAGCACCTGACTAGTTCTCTACCTTCTGCAATAGTGGGGACCACCTATAGGGAGAAGAGAAGCAGAAGCTTTAGAAGAAGAGCAGGTGGCATCATTACAGTTGGACAGGGAAGCCTTTGGATTGGGCTTGTTCATAATGTATTGTTGTGATTCTTGGTGGAAATATCATTTTTAAGAATTATTTATTCAGTGTGTGTGAGAGAGAGGGGGGAGGGAGGGAAGGAGAAAGAGAGAGAGACAGAGACAAAGACAGAGAGATGCACATATGTATTGAGAAACAAAAGGCGGCACTGGGTACCCTCTTCTGTCACTCTCCATCTATTTCTCTGAGGCAGGGCCTCATCTCTGACTCTGGGGCTTGTGCTTTCCTGGCTAGGCTGGAAAAGCAAACTCTGGTGATCCTCCTAGCCATGCCTTCATTGGAGCTGGGTAGCGGGTGTTTATGGGACACCCATCCTATCCTCCTGATTTCAGCATCAAGCATTCTTAAGCCTTGAACTGTCTCTCCAGCTGCTTTGAGGAGATTTCCTACGCTTCAGTAGTCCAGTTACAAACTGTGCAATAGCTTTAGCTGCCATTTTAGCTACAAAATGGAAAGTCACTCCAAGAGTTATGTAATAGCCTAAGGACCAAGAAAGAAGGAAGAAACGGGAAGGGAAGGGAAGGGAAGGGAAGGGAAGGGAAGGGAAGGGAAGGGAAGGGAAGGGAAGGGAAGGGAAGGGAAGGGGAGAAGAAAAAGGCTGTTTGGCAAAATTGAGGAGGGACGTGACCAACAGAACTATAGAAGTCTTGACTTTTCGGTGAGAAAGGTATAATAATAACCACCACTGTCAAGTTGATTTCCATAATTCATTTCCTTATATTTCATAATCCTCCTAATAAAATACCCAATCTTTAAGCATTTCCAAACACTAACATAGAGGTAAGATGGGCTTTTTAGTGGTCAAAAATCTAAATACATGATACACAGAGAGAAGTCAACTGATACATTAGTCAAGGTTTGGTCACCATGACAAATAGTGGAGAGAAATGTATTAGGAGAGAGGATTTATTTTTGCTCCTGGTTAGAGAGGTACCAGTCCAAGGTCAGTTGGAGCTGAGCTTGAGGTGAGGCAGAATATTGTGGGCATGGGAGCAGATGGGATGGGAGGCTGCTTATCTCATGGCAGCCAGGAAGTGGAGTGACGGGAAGAGGCCAGAAACAAGGTACCGTTTTTTTTCCAGGATATGCCCTGAGTGCTTCCAAGTAGGTTTTACCCTCTGTTTGCCATACCTGCCAATAATACCATTACATTGCAAACCCATCAGGGAATTAATTAGACCCCTCAGAACCAACTCATTTCCTAAAACCCCATAAGGAGCAAGCCCCTGAAGCATGAGCCTGTAGGGAACTTTCGTATATAAACCATAACACCAAAGGTCAAAGAGAAGGATGAAGCCTAATGAGGAAAGTCAATGGCACTCAGACTAAGCCTTTAGGAAGACTCCCAGAATTTTAAAATAGGTCTGTAAGATGCCTAGTTACAATATACTAGAGTCCATATTTTTAAAAGGTGTGAAATCCCTACTTACAGAAAAACATACTTAAGAAAATTAAGATAAACACTGCCCCATACCTATTAAACTCATCTAACAAGTGTTTCCATTACTGTATGAGAAAACTAAGTTACGTCTGTAATAGCCATTTTAAGTGTAGGATAAGAGTGAGGAACAACCTGGACAGTATACTAACAGGAGAGCTAGTTTTACTATTGCAGAAGAGTGACTAGATTTTGTTTTTGCTTTGAATACAGTCAAGGGTTTCTATAATGGCAACATTTCAGGTTGTAGTTTTAGACCCTATCATTCAGTACTTAGTGAATTATTTATCCATATGTTCCTTTTGTTCATTTGCCAATGGCCACCATGTTCTGGTGTTTGAATCAGATGCCAAGGTCTTGGCTTCTGCCTCCATTAAGCTCCTCAAATAGCTGCATCCAGGAGATGGGGAGAAGGAGCTGTGCAGCAGTGGACTTCGTTCACAAGAACCTCTTTGCCCATTCTGCTTTCTTTGCAGCTGGATGCTAGTGGCCCCCAGCTCTTAGCTCTCCCAATCAAAGCCATCAGAAAAGTCCTACTCTTGCTGGTGTGTGTGTGTGTGTGTGTGTGTGTGTGTGTGTGTGTGTGTGAAGTAACAGACAGAAAGGACTCCTTAGAAATAAAGAACATACTGCTTATAAGATCATTCCACATTCAGAGTTCATGGCCATTTTTTCCTTTGATTCCTCTGTTATATTTCTCTATCCGTGTATCATCTCTGCACATAGTTAAAAGGTACAAAACTATAATGAGTCCTAATCTCTAATTAGCAGAAGTTGTCAATCATTCAACAAAAATGAATTAAACTGCTACTATTGCTACTTCACATTCTCTTCTACTACACTTTTATTTGGTTTTGTTTAAATATTAACCTACTACTAAGTCTGAGCTCAAATATTGATACCAGTTATGTCAATAATTATGTGTGCAACTGTGGTTAATTTCTCTCTGGATCCTAATTTCTTCCTGTTCAAAACATAGAGACTATGATACTATCATGGGCAGAACTGCCTTGAACTTCGATGTTGATATTCTAATTCCCAGCACCTGAAAGACAACTTAAAGACAGAACTTCTGATTAATACATGGTTCCTGATTCATTCTTACTAGTGTTCTAAGAAGAGGAGGTGAGGACTTGTGTATATAAAGATGGATGTGGTGACAGCCAGCAGCAAACCACAGAGAGTAACATCAGAAAAAAGCCAAGTCTGTAATACTTTGCTCTTAAACGTCTGGCCCCAAGACCTGTGAGAAAATAAGTTCCTAGTTTAAGTCATGCAGTTTGTGTTATTTTTATGGCAGCCACTTGTCAAATTGTTGTAGATGTTAACTAAGGCTGCTTTCAGTGTGGTCAGCATAGGACCAGCTTTTCCCCAAGGAAACAAAATATATAAAATATTTTGTGCATGTAAAAACATGGGTTTTTAAAATGTTTCATCACACATTGATCATTAAACAACATTATAAATAAGTCTTCTTGAGATTCCTTTTGAAGGTTTCATTTGTTCATGTTAAGACCAACTTTCAAGGGCATTTACTTAATAATAGTTTTCCATAGCCAACCACACTATAATAGAGTCTCTGAGTCTTTGTGTGACTCCATCTCTGACATGAAATTTAGCAGAGCAATGTGATTCTCTTCTATTTCAGGCCAGCAACTGAAGCAACATAAAGAAACCAGGTGCTACAGATGCCCTAGTGAGGTTCACATACCCTGAAATAATATAGAAACTATATTTAGTTGCTTTTTAAAAAACTTACCTTTCCTTATTTCCTAGTGGTCCCACCACCATTGCCTCAGGAATCTGAATTTTAGCAAGTGATTCCTCAGTTGTTGTATGGAGTGTCTACTGCAGCCTTCCGAACATTTCAACCCCTTGGTCTAACAAGCTGATGAATGTTTAACAAAGGTGAGAAAACTAACTCTAAGACAAAGGCTTTCACATCTAAAGGGATGGGAGGGTGGCCTGAGGAAGGTTATGGGGGTAGCATTTCTCATTTATTAACTGCTAGACAGGAAATGAGGCTTAGAGTATTGAAGGGACGAGGAGAGAGAGGGGAAGAGAGCACATAGATGGATTGCAGAGACAACACGGAGAGGGTAAAGGCTGCACGCTGGGATATTGATTTTAGTGCTAACTCTGTTACAAGTCAGAGAAGCCAGTCATCCAGCATCCTCTGATGGTCACTGGTCCTTTTCTTAATTTCTGCACGGCCTCGATCCAGTCCATCAGAGAACAGTCTTCCTCACACACATCTCATAACCTTTGAATTGACAAATTTAGGATTTGATGACCACTCCCCAAAAACATCTCTGTTCCTTGTTTTAAGACCTTCCCACACATTATGACTTCCCATCCCAGGGGCAAATGCTGCAAGGAACATCAGTGATGATGGAATAACTCAACAGTGTTTGCATCCTATTGTTATTGTGTGCCACATAACAAGACAGGAGCTTTCTAAGGAATGGTATTCACAGGAGGACCATTTGCATTAGGTTACTATGGTAACCGGACTGGCTCTGTTGACTGGTCATTTAATAACTTCCATAGCACTCGACTGCCTTCTAGTGAAATACTTCATTTCATTTGCCTATAATCCACCCCCTCTTCTGTCCATCACACCTTTAATAACCTCCCATCACATCCTCATTAATCTTTCTCCCTCTACATCATAGAGCCTTATATTTTAATATTAGAGCTGGCCATCTTGTTAGCTTGATTTATTGTTTTCCTCTTTTGGAAAGTTCGAACTCTGTTTCTATGTACTATAAATAACAAAGCCTGGCTTGGATGGAATAACAAAGCTGTAATTCAGGCTTGGGACTTTGCTGCCACTCCTAAGGCCTCAGCCACACCCCCAGGGATGTGTTGTCAGGAAAGGCTGGTGATTGAGTTACAGCCCTGCAGTCAATCAAGGCCTTACCCTATTCAAAGTATTTCCATAAATGACAAGTTATTAATGGTTCAAAATGAAAGTCAGAACTACAGCAGATCAAATTTTAGTTTAATGAGGATAGTTATTTCTCTTTCCTGCTTAATTGGGTAGGAACCTTTATTTTTCTACTTTCTAGAAAAATAAATTACAACTAATAAATAAGAAAAAATTGGGATATTCAAACTTTATTAATTATGGTCACTGTTACTGTTATTTCAAACATTGCATGGCATTCTCTACAAAATACACTCATTTTTGGTGTACTAAAAAGTAAAATAAAAACCAGAACAAAAGAAAAGAAGGAAGAAAGAAAGAAGAGAGATTGGAAGGGAGAGAGGTAGAAAGGGAGGGAAACGAGAGAAGAGGAGGAGGGAGAAGGGAGGAAGGAGGAAGGCAGAGGAAGGAGGGGGAGAAGGAAAGGAGAGAGAGAGAAATAGGGAGGAAAAGAAGTTGTTGGCATGCTATCCTGAAGCTATAACTACTACTTCATTACAGAATTCTAGACACTTAAATGGCTGTGGATGTGAAAACTTGGAAAATGACAAAGTAAAAATCAAACAAATTCTGAGACTTAAGCTATAAAGTCAAATGGAGTCACATACCTAAGTCACTCATGTCTCATGAAAACAAGTCATGGGTTTTATATTTGTATAAGACTAAAGAGCTCTCAAAAGTGCTAAAGTGCTTTCTTCTTAAATTTAATAGAATTGCTCATTTTAATTTCTCAAACATTTGATGTCTTAGGACAACAAGCATTAGAAAACACTCAGAAATATGACCAATCTGTTGTACTTACAGAAAAAGCTCCTTGAGAAACTGTCCTTATCCTAAGTAGGGGTCCTAAATCATAGCCTCTTTGAGAATGTGAGGAAAGTTGTGTGCCTTTGCCCAAGACAAAGGACAACATTAACAATGTCTTTCTCCCCCTCTCCCTCCCTCCCTCCCTCCCTTCTTCCCTCCCTCTCTCCCTTCCTCCCTTCTTCCCTCCCTCCCTCCCTCTGTCTATCTCTCCCCTTCTCAATTTTACACTTCAGAGAATTCATGATGTCAGGGTATGAACATTTGTCCAATGTAGTAAACTCTTTTTTTTTAAACCAAATAGCTCTTTCTCTATTTTCTATGGAGGTTACATTTCAGCCAGATAGAAGTGAATGCTGGTGCTCTGTTATACAAATGGGAATGTACAGTCAACAGTCTTAAATTATGTAAATCAAACTAGCTAGAAGAGAGATTTGAGATGTTCTCATCACAGTATAAATGTTTGACATGATGAGCATCAAAACATGGTGTTGAACATTATATTATGTAAAAGTACATAAAAAAATCACAGGGCTTCCCACAAAGATATACAATTATTATCTGTCACCATAAGCATCTAATAGTTTATTTGGAGGTTAGGAAAAATTCTATTTTCCATGAGGAGTTAAATTTTATTTAGTGTGTAATACCTTCTACGAGCAAATATATCCTATTTCAGAGCACACAATGCTTGTTGGAGTCTACTGAATGCAATTCCTGATCAATATTACAAACATGTTCTTGATAGGAACATTAACATAATCATATAATAACTAATATCTTTTGTGGCCAGTATAATAGTCAAAATAAATAAAAATAATAATTGTCATTTTCATAACAAAAATACATAATTAAAAGCAGTCTTTTTGTCCTTTGTGTAATCAGAAACTAGATGTACTCATTAGTCAACCTAATGTTAGTAATTTAGATATGTAATCTTTGAAAGAGTGCATAATATTATATAATGGCTATTGCTAACTAATTCACTCGTATTTGTATGCTCAGAGGCAATGGAATTAGCTGTGAGGCCATGGTTACCTTCCCCAGCTGTTCTTTCCCAGCTCTTGGTGAAAGTGCCCAGTTTTATTTCATCCCTTTACCCCACTCTCTCTCTCTCTCTCTCTCTCTTTTTTTTTTTTTTTTTTTGACACAAATCCATTTATATATTCAGCAGCCTCTTGGAAGTGCTTGTGCTGAGGGCTAGCATACTAGTCAGAGGCCATTCCCTTCCTTAGCCAAATTCCCTTAGTTTTGACAGACAGAAGCCCTTGGCTTCTTCTTTTGCTGTGACTCATGGGATAGCAGTAACTGACTTTTTTTCAAGTTTTCCTATTTCACTCAGGTGAGTTTTAATGGTCAATAGCTGCACCAACCATAGCATGAACTGAGTTCTCAGTTTAAAATAACTGGAAGACATTGCTGCAGCTGGAATTTTCCCACCGAGGAAATGTCAAAGATAATCTAGGACTGCCCTGAGTAAGACAAGTCTCAGCCTCTACAACTGATCAAACGCAGTGACATTCAAGGATATCTAGGATATGTGCCCAAATGACCCAAGGCCTTTCTCCTGCTCTTCCATAATTAGAACCCTGTAAAGAAATTTCTGTAGAGAAATGACTTGTATTTTTTTTTTAAAAATCAAATGAATTCAGGCAGGAAATCTAGACATCCAATCCTTGGTTATAAGATCAAAGAAGCATTACAAAATTTCCACTTGGAACCAGCAACTATTGAGAATAAAAAGCACCAGGATGATACACAAAATCTAGCAGAGTTGAAGTTTTTTAGTTATTCAAAGCTCCCTTGGAGCTTTCTTGGGAATTCATTGAGATCCTTATTAAAACAGCACCCATCAAAATAGTTTCTCCAATGTGATTCCCTGCCCCTGAATTGCCTTTTGTCATTTCATTTGATGGGGACTAATGCTTCATTTTGATCCTGTTATTTGCACAATGGCACTGACTGTGTCTCCAGGAAAATTCTAGGAAATACCCATTAAAGTCCTATAGGCTATGTAATCCAGTATTATCACTTCTGAGTGTGTCTAAATAAATTAAAATTAGTATATTAAGGAAACATCTGCAGTCACATGTTCATCACAGCCCTGTTCACAACACTCAAGACATGGAATCAACCTAAATCTCCCTCAGTTGGTGCATGGGCAAAGAAAATTCGCAATTATATGTAAATCTTATTACTTAGCCACAAAAAGAGTGGAATTCTGTAATTTGTGATAACATGATGGAACTGGAAGACAGTATACTAAGTGAACTCAGACACAGATGGCACTTGTGCTTGATTGAAAGCAAGTTGGTTCCACAAAAGTAGAGAACAGGAAAAATAATGCTTACCAGAGATTGGAAAGGATTTTGAAGGAGACAAGTTAACAAGTCTGGACACACAGAATAATATAGCATGCTCTAATAGACTAGCTTAGAGTGACTACTATTAATTATATATTTCAAAATAGCTAGTAAAGCAGATTTTCAATGTCTTTTTTTAACCAAGGATAAATGGTAAATATTTGAAATGATTATACCAGTCATCTTAACCTGGTCTATCTGGTCTTAACCTGTATACCCAGATTGAAAAGTTACAATGTACACAATAATATATGTATTTATGATACACTGATTAAAGACTTAAAATGTTTAAATCTCTTTAGATGTACTTATATTATTGTAAGTGTATAAATGTATGTATTGCATGTACATGCCTGATGCCCCCAGAAGTCAGAAGACAGCATTGGATCACCAGGAACTGGAGCCATGGATGGTCATGAGCCAACATGTAAGTTCTAAGAATTAAACCCTAGTCCTCTGCACAAAGCAACAAATGTTCTCAACCACAAAACAATCTCTGCAGCTCTTTTCAGTCCTAATAGGAGGCTCAAGGATAACTTTAGCCTACATTTATTTTATACTGTTCATAAAATCTCACATAGTGTATTTTATATGTTATCTCACTAAAGTTTCACAAATCTAGAAATTAGCAATATTTATTTTGTAATACATATAAAAAAGAACCCAGAGGCAAGAAGTAGAGATTTTTTACATTGGCTTGGCATACATAAAAATAGCTAATAATGAGAATTATTCTATCTTTTCTATTCTTTTTTCATTCATTTTTTTAACTACACGTGTTCCTCCCATACTCTGAAACAATCCAACTAAAGAACCAAATCCAGAGATTCTCACTTAAAATCGTATTTTTGTGCTGACTAACTTCTTTTGGTTTTCAAAGTATGTTATACATGTGTCTTTCCAACAACATTCACATTTCCTCCTAGTGTAACACAAATAAGAATATTAATTGAATTTAAAAATCATAATGTCAATAATGGGGAAGTGACCAAGAAAATAAGGTAAGTCTTCAAATACCAAAAGTAATAAAAATTCACAAATCATCAGGGTTAAAAAAAAAATGGGAGTCAGTACCTCCTCAGAGATGCATCCCAAGCTTTGGTACTCTGAGCAAAATAACATTCAATTATAGATAACAACTTAAAAACTGGGATTCTGGGGATCAATTTCCTCCATGAAAGGTAGCAAGAATATCAACACAAACCTCTTTCTGTCTCCATATTCCTAACCTAAAGCTACTCTCACTGATAACGGACATCAGGACCTAAATTCATACTGTGCATGTTGGCAAGGTGGAGCTTTGGGAGTCCAATCGGCGAGAGAGAGGAGGGATTGTATGAGCAAGAGACATTGAGACCATGATTGGAAAAAGCACAGGGACAAATAGCCAAACTAATGGAAACACATGAACTGTGAACCAATAGCTGAGGAGCCCCCATGGAACTGGAGCAGGCCCTCTGGATAAGCGAGACAGTTGATTAGCTTGAAGTGTTTGGGAGGCACCCAGGCAGTGGAGCTGGGACCTGTCCGTGGTGCATGTGCTGGCTTTTTGGAGCCTGGGGCTTATGCTGGGACACTTTGCTCAGCCTTGGTGCAGGGAGGAGGAGACTGGACCTGCCTAGGCTGAGTCTACAAGGCTGGGCTGACTTCCCAGGGGAAACCTTGCCTTGGAGGAGATGGAGGGGGTTGGGGAGTCGATTGAGGGGAGGGCTGGGGATGGGAGGAAGGAGAACGAGGGAATACGTGGCTGATATGTGAAATTATGTTAATTATAAAATAAAAATATTAAATAAAAAAAGGCAAGCAATCAAAAAAAAACCCTCTAAACCAAAATTCTAGCTTAAATGGTCATTAATAGCACTCCAATACCCAACAGAGGCAACAGAAAGCCTTCTCCAGAGGGTATCCTTTGTAAGAAGGACATGTAAAGGTCACATGGGTGTGCCCAATCAGAGGGCATTTGCCATTAGAGGAAACAAGTCACTATGAAAATGTGTCAACAGGAAGAAATAAACTCTTTAGGGTCTAGAATTGTGCAATCAAGATTATAGATAAAGAAACTATCAGGTACAAAATACTAAATATGTTTAACAAAAAAAAAAAGAAGGAGATGTAACAAGATCACCAAAATTCTAGCAAAACTGTCAAGGCAGATTTTAAAAGGAATTGGAAAGTCTTTTCCTAAAAGAGGTGTGTGTGTGTGTGTGTGTGTGTGTGTGTGTGTGTGTGTGTGTATACTATGAATTCCAGATGTTACGTACGCTGCATAAATACGCTTCAAAGGTTATATTCTATTGCAGTAAGTATACATATGAAATGAGAAACTCATCTAATGAGTTTTGTAGATTCAAATTAAACTGGAGTAAAGAGAAATATTTATAAACTGGAAGATAGATCTGAAGAAAGTTCATAGAATGTTGTATGATAATAGAAAGTTATATATATATATTTTTTTTTAAGAAATCAAGAGACAGAAGTTAGGGCTGTGAGTTTTAACACATCCCAACTCAGAATGCTGGGAAGAGAATAAGAGGAAAATGGCCTAGAGGACATTGCCTAGCTTTAACACATCATTCCTCGATGTTAATATTCTCATAACTCCTACTCAGTGTAAAGAAAACATTTATCATAGTCAAATGGATAGTGCTAAAAAAAAAGACAGATTAAAGAGTCAGAGAGAAAACCTAAGGAAGAAGCCTGTTGGTGCCTCAGTGCATGTGGAAATACCCACCACCAAAAGGACAGATGGAGTACAGTTGGAGAGAAGGATGGGCCTGTATATATACACACATGGCAAAGCAAATGTGGTAATATTAATGACAGAATCTAGCTGGCAGTACACAGTACTCACTGTTCACTGTGATGTTCTTTCCATTTATCTGCTTGAAAAAAATCATGGTATAATATTAGAAAAAAAGGAAAACAGCAAAATGAGAAGATTATCTGGACAGGAATCATAATCATTAACTCATCTTCATTATCTCAAAAGGATTTAAAGAACCCCAAATTGCCAGATGTTGGCTTCAGAATGTATACAGGGAATAACTGATGGTGTAGGAGTTAAGCCACATTGAACCCATACACAAACCAGCATGGTAATACTAAACACTTTTGGGGGGAAGGGGAAGAATTTTCTGTAGGAAATACTCTGGGGGGAAAAAACAATTTCTGTTTTATCTACGATATACTTTTCCAAAAAAATTCTAGATCCCACTATATTATAGCAGTTAGGTAAGCTGTGCTCTGGTCCTATAGCTACATGTGAGAGACACCAGTAGTTAAGTGGCAAGCCCTGTGGTTCAGATTAAGAAAGATATTTGGAAGCAAACCCCAGAAGAAATTCTGCAATTGATGACTTCAACAGAGTGAGAGAGACAGTGCCAGATGGTAGAAATTTCAGCAAAAATGCTGTTGATTTTAATGTGTTGTTTAAAGGCTGTGGTTCTGCATAAAAATCCTGCAATCCCAGACACAGTAAACAATGTGACAAGGGCTTGAGGAATATGGTGAAGAGAGAGGGCCTTTTGTCCTGGCCTTGAAGGAATCTGCCCTGTGTGAGCAAATCAGAAACAGCAGTTGTATTTGTTGCAGAGGTACAGCTGGTCAAGACACTTTAAAAGTATGGCTTGTGATCAGTCACAGAAGTGACAGTGAGAATGGACACAATTAGGATACTCACGTCATTATGAGGATGTGACCACTGAAATGGGATGCAAAGTGTCATGGGATGCTGAAGACCAGAAGTTATGCCAGAGGAGAGGATGAAAGAAGAGGGTGGCCTGAACAGAAGCCAGGCACGCACCACTCTCTGAGACACACCTGGCCACACAACGCCCCCAGATGAAGGGATGAGGAGTTAGAAGCAATGCCAGAAGCAGCACTCATAGCAACATGAATGTGTTAAATGTGTTTTCTCCTAAGTAATTTTTTTTATCATTTTATAAGTTGCAGAGGAGAAATAGCCTGCCATTTTCAAACCCTGTGTTGTATTCACAAAATTCTGTGTAAAGAAAATGCTTCTGTGATTTCTACCAAAAGTACCTGCATTGTGTAGATCCAACCAAGGTTTTGGTTAAAGCTGTAGATGTTGACAATAGGTAGGGCAGGACTAGCCCAAACTTCTTCCTGTCTATGCAAAATGGTATATTATTGCCTTTTAAATAACAGCTTCTGCGCCCCGGTAACTAATTCCTTGACTGTTCTTTCTGCTTTTCTACCAACGCCCACTAAAATTTTACAAAGTCAACATTTTGAAAGCAATCCAATTCTTTAACTAGGTCCTACATTTTATTTTCTTAATAGAATAAGAATGTCCAGATGTAGACCATTTATTTAAATGACATATCATCCCTTTGAATTGACATGCAGCCAACTTATTATCTCCAATATTAGAGACTAGATAGAGCAGGTTTAATCAAATCTTACTGGTGATGAGGAAAGCTCACTTCCCTTACTCCATTACCAAACTTCAGAGTTATCAGCCAGCAACTGAAGGGAATAGTTCAGGTTTCTCCGTCTTCTTTTTTATCTTTCCATTGACCCAGTGAGAAGTTCTAATGAGTGACCAGAGTCAGGCTCTGGTGAAACATGTTCTGAGCTGTCTCTCTAGCCCTGGACCTTCTTTCCCTAGTGTTTGTATTGTAGTCATCTTGTCTTGTCCAAAAGACATTGTTTCCCTCTGGTCCTTCCTGACCTCTCCTCTGACTTTGACGTCTTTCCACCCCCTCTTCTTGATGGTTCATGAGCCTCTCTGGGTGTGATGTGGTCTGTCTCATCGTTCCTGTTTCGAGGCTGTAATTTTGGTCAGCTTTCTATTGCTGTGACAAAATACCTGAGAAAAACAAAGAAGAAGAAAATATTTATATCGTCTCATGGTTTCACAGGTTTTGGTCCATGGTCTCTCTGTCCTGTTGCTTTGTGCTTTTGCAAAGTAAGCATATCTGGGCAGAAATGCATGGTGGTAGAAACATGTCCACCTCATGACAGGGGAGAAGGAGAAAGTGACCAAAGAAGGAAAGGGAGAGGAGAAGAGAAAGGGGGAAGGAACACATGAGAAAGCCAGAATCCCAATAGTCTCTTCAGGAACATGGCTTCCAATGACTGAACTTCCTCCTGCGAGCCGCCCCCCCCTCCCAAAAAGCTCCAATTCCCAACAGTAGCACAGGCTGGCATCCAAGCGTTCAGCATGGGGGCTTTGTAGGGCTTCCACAAAGTAGTCCTCTAACCTCCACACGTGTGTCACAGCACACATGTGTGTGCTCACATGCATACTGTTGTAAGAATAATAAATAATGAAAGAGGCAGAGCCTTCTACTGAGTCAGTGAAGTCAGTAGTGCATTGCCCTCAGGAGCATAATTAGTGGCCCTTAAAAAAGAGGTGTATTCTAGTGGAAGCCCATGAACTGTGGACTGGTGGCTGAGGAGCCCCCATGGGACTGGACTAGGCCCTCTAGATACAGAAGACGGTTGTTTGGCTCAAACTGTTTGGGGGGCACCTAGGCAGGGGGATCGGAATCTGTCCCTGGTCTATGGGCAGACTTCTGGAATCCAGTGCCTGTGGTGTGACACCTTGCACAGCCTGGTGCAGTGGGAAGGGGCTTGGACCTGCCTAGACTCGGTGTGCTGGGCTCTGCTGACTCCCCATGGGAGTCTTCCATTTGGGGGATGTAGGGATGTGGGGTGGCTTGGGAAAGAGGGCTAGGGGTGGGAGGAGGGAGGAGGGGAATCTGTGGATAGTATGTGGAGTGAGTAGAAAATTTCTTAATAAAGAAAAATGAAAGAAGAGGTGTGTTTTCATTTTCCATCTTATGAGGAATAGCCTCCTCCAGACACCAATCTGCCGGCACTTTGTCTTATATTTTTCTTTCTTCAGAACTGACACCCATACATGCTCATTACTTGTAAATTACTTATTGAAGGCATTCTGTTTTACCTGTCAGAAAGGATTAAGTCAGTGAGACCCTCAAAGTGAAAAGTAAATTTAACTGGATTAAATGATGACCAACAAATAAATAAATAAATACTATCATCAGTGAGAACTCTTAATTGACATAAACAGTTGTGGGCTAGGTATCTGTGGTGTTTGAAAGAAAATGTCCCCCATAGGGAGTAGCACTATTAGAAGGTGTGGCCTTGTTGGAGTAGGTGTGGTACTCCTGGAGGATGTGTGTTATTGTTGGAGTGGGCTTTGAGGTCTCATATGCTCAAGCTGTGCCCAATGTGGGACACCGTTCATTTCCTGTTGCCTGCAGATCACTGCCTGCATGCTGCTATGCTTCTTACCATAATGATAATGGACTAAAGTTCTAAATTGTAAGCCAGCCCCACTTAAAAGTTTTCCTCTAAAAGAGTTGCCATGGTCATGGTGTCTCTTCACTACAATAGAAACCCTAAGACAGTGCCAAAGAGAAAGAAAATTATTAACAACTAACTACTTGATGACCATAGATACTGACTGATTGTGTCCTAGGCATTGTGCAGAGTTTGTATCTGTTCATGCAGAAAATCATCACAGCACACTATACAGAAGGATGTGTTGTGTACTCCCAAAGTCCATCATCCATACTATAAAGTACCAGAGTTCCCTACAATGTACCCACTGGGTGGTTACCTGCAAAGGATTTGGGGGCATCAGTTTGACCCAAGAAAAGTCACCACTTGTGTGACTTACACTCTTTCAAATGTTAGGTCACCTGAGGAAGACAGTTTACCACAGGCAAATCAGGGTACAAAGATTAAGTGACTCACCATGGGTCATCCTTCCAATAGCTAGTGGGCATTGCATCTAAATCCAATTAGGCCAGCATCTGCAAGGCTTGAGTTTTAATGACCAAACTTCATTCCTAAAGATAAAAAGTAAAACAGGCAGAGGAAGTGAGAAGAGTAAAAACAGAACTAGAAACAGAGAGAGAGAGAGAGAGAGAGAGAGAGAGAGAGAGAGAGAGAGAGAGAGAGAGATTCTGTAGATTGCTCTGGAGACCTCTGACCAGATAATTTTTCCTTCTATAGAATTTCTCTCCTCCCTGTGTTTCATGTCCTCTTGAGAATTCACAGAGAGAAACTTCATCAGGAAGCATCTTCTCATGTAGTGAAAGTAAGGCTTTAATCACTTATTATTGGTCAGCATTGCTGTGAGTGGCATTGCTAGTGTAGGGCTTGTTAGACATGATGCCCTCTTTACTTGACATTGACATTGCAATCTGCTGTTTAAGAGGAAGGAAGGCACACCTGCAGAGCAGGAGATGGGATGCAATGCCATATTCCTCCTCCCTCTGGATGGAAAGGCAGAAACAGAGACCTTTCATCTTGAGAGAATCTATGGGTTGAGGATGGACTCATGGTCAAGGAAGAAATGAAACTTCAAAAGGCTTGGCTTGCCTGTTCACATGCTAAATATGTTAATCCTCCAGTGAGGTCATGATCAGAACTTCCAAAGGCTTTGCTTCTAGGACAGAAACTTAATTTGTAAAGTAAAATTTTCCCATGGTGTTTGTGTGATTTTGCCCATTGTGAATAATGTCTATTAATATGCAGCCTGCTACATTTTAAGTAAACCTACTTCATGACTGCTGGAGGCATCACTGCATGCCCTCCACTATCATGAGGAGCTAGCTGAGGATGCTGTGTCAGAGCAAAGAATGAAATGTTAGTAGAGCTCGCAAAAGCACTGGGGTACCCTCTAAATCAGGATAAAGTCAGATGCATATTTCTTGTGTTCAGAAACCTAAATTTTGTGTTCAGATACAATATTCTGAGACAGCATAGATTTCCAATATTGTACAGGTTAAAATATAACTTCTGTTTGAACATTGTCTCCAAAACTTTTTACTACAAACAATGAACCTATCGTGTGTATGTGTGTGTGTATGTATGTGTGTGTGTGTGTGTGTGTGTGTGTGTGTGTGTGTGTTTACTTCACCTTGAAAAAAGCACCATATAATTAATCACAGAAGGTGTTTTGAGCCCTGGAATATACAGTTTGCCCACAGTGTTATACTCTAGTCTAACTGAATTACCAATCTAATTTTAAAAGGTGGTTATACAGATATATGAAATTATAAATGGGTAACATAAACACTAAGCTTTGATTAATCTCACAACCTTGGAAATACAATTTATCTCTGTAATAAAATTGCTCCAATATGACAGAAAAAGGAAGCAAGCCAGAGTTAAGCCACTTATCCAAAGTCATATAGCAAAGAAACTGTGTAATTGGAATTTCCAGACAGCATAGCCTTCAATCCCACAACCCCTTCAATACTGGGGTTTCTACTGCTGCGCCTTCACCAGTAGCCTCTCCTGGCCTCTCTTCCAGGAGATTCCAACCCTGTCACAGACCATCAAGTCTCAGATGCTCTCTATGACTCTTTCATGCCTTTAGAACAAGTAGCACGTGGGAGAATCTTATATATCATTTGCTGTTCTGCTGATATCCTTAGTTCTATACTGGACCACAACTTTTGTGTGCTGACCCTGAACAAATATGTCCCACGAGGTCTTTCCTCAGTGATACTGGTCTCTTTTCAATCAGGGCTAATTCTTTAGCATCAGCTAATCAGAAAACACAGACTTTAAAAAATTATTTATTTTTGAGATTATAATATATACATCATTTCTCCTTCCCTTTCATCCTTCCATACCCAGCCATATATACCCCCCCTTATTCTCTTTCAAATTCATGGCCTCTTTTTCATTAATTGCTATTCTATACATATATGTATATACATATATATTACTAAATACACAAACACAACCTGTTCGGTCTTTACAATGTTACTTGTATGTTTGTTTTCAGAACTGATCCATGAGGTTCTGGAAAATTTATTGGTGTGCTCCTCAATGGGGAAGACGATTTCTCATGCTTTCAGCAGCCCTTAGTTGGCTGCAGTTCTTTGTGTGGAGTTGAGGCCTCGTGGGCTTTTCTCCTTTTACGCTGGCATGTCTACTGTTGTTTCCCTTGTTCAACTCATGTTTAGGCAGCCATGTTGGTGAGACTTTACAGGTGTAGCTTCTGACATTCCTAGAAGACACAACCTCACAGTAAACTCCTGTATCTTATACTCCTCCTGCTCCTCTTTCTGCAATGATCCCTGAGCCTTGGGTACAGGAGTTGCATTGTATGCATTGGTGCTGGGCTCCACAACTCTTCGTTTTGATTGGTTGTGTGTAATTGGTTTCTTTACTCTTTACTCTTTGGGGGCCCACCACCCAGCCCCCAAATAAATACACAGAGGCTTATTCTTATGAATGTCTAGCCTTAGCTTGGCTTATTTCTAGCCAGCTTTTCTTAACTTAAATTATCCCATCTACCTTTTGCCTCTGGGCTTTTGTCTTTCTCTAGTCTATATACTTTCCTTTCTTTCTTACTCTGTGACTGGCTGTGCTGCTGGGTGGCTGGCCCCTAGAGTCCTCCTCTCTTTCTTTTTTCTTGCTCTTCTTTTCTTCTCTCTTCTACTTATTCTCTCTGCCTGGCAGCCCCACCTATCCCTCTCCTGCCTAGCTATTGACAGTTCAGCTCTTTATTAGACCAATGAGGTGTTTTAGGCAGGCAAAGTAACACAGCTTCACTGAGTTAAACAAATGAAACACAAAGGGATGCAACATACACTTGGATCATTAACCAAATATTCCACAGAATAAATGAATGTAACACATCTTCAACTAATATTCCACAACAGCTGTGGTTTTCTGTAATGGTTTCTATCTTTTGCAAATATAAGTTTCCTTGAAGGGGAATGAGGATTATACCTACCTGTGAGTAGAGGACAAATATTTAGAATGTAGTTAAATATTATGCTGGTTTAGTAAAGTGGTGGTTGTAGATTCTCTTTCAAGATCCATGATTTCACTAGCCCTGGGTAGCTGGCTATATTTTCCTTGGTGAGCAGGTCTCAAGTCCCACTTAGAGAGCTATTAGTTATCATCAATATATGTGCACCATTACTACCCTCTTAAGGTTAATGTGCCATGCTGGTCCTTATTTTGTTTCATAAGTGTTACACTTGGGTAGGACTGTTGGCTTTTTTCACTCCTTTGGAAGCTTGCATGGAGTCTTCTGGTAAAAACTAACCCTCAGGCAGGAGGTTTTCAAATCAGTTCCAGATCAGAGGCCTCTGAGCCTGTGTCTAACTGTGTGGTGTCTTCAGCAATAAAATAATTATTTGTTTCACACTTTCACCTCTGAAGGACAAGTAAAGGCAATAGCAATAACGTGTAATGTTTTGAGAGTCTCTTGGCACACTGACCCAACAATTCAAAAGATGGCTTCTTGTGCCTGGTGTTAGGGTTTTTACTAGATGGTTTTTGGGTCTTGGAGGGAGAATTGCTAGCTCAGATAGGAAATTTTCATTTAAATTATGTATGTATGTTTACACACAGAGACTTACAGGTATTATAGGTCTTCTTGGGGGAGATAATTATAACCTTTCAGACATCCTTACTGTTATTTTGCCTCCTCTCTCCTTCTGCATTTATACCCCTTCCCCACCCTGATTAGAGACCCTTGTTTTTCCATTTTATCCAGATCACTTGTACCCTACTATTCTTTTCTCTATTGTTTCTGCCTCCCCTGACCACCAGTTGGCAATGGTCCCTTTTTACTTTCCTGAGAAACCACAGATTCTTAATACAGAAGATTACACCAATAGCCCTGCTTCTCTCTGAAACTTCACAAACCAAGGTTCAATTGTTTGCTCTTCATCCTACATGCATATCTTCTAAGCTTCCCTAAGAGTTCGAGAAGCTGTGAGCATTGGCCTGAGTTCCAAATGATTCCACAATCTTCCCCCAGACATGCTCATGTCTCTCACGGCCCTACACTGCTTTCCTAGCACCAGTTTCCATTCTGGTTTTTTTTTTTTGTTTGTTTGTTTTTGTTTTTGATGCTATGTTAAACATCATGACCGAAAGCAAGTTGGAAGAGAAAGGGATTTATTTGGCTGACACTTCCACATCAGTCCATCACTGAGAAAAGTCAGAGAAGGAACTCCAGCGGGAATCTGGAGACAGGAACTGAAGCAGAGACAATGGAGGAATGCTGCTTACTGGCTTGCTCATCTTGTTTTCTCCATCTGCCTATGGGTGGTTCCCACAATGGGCTGTGGAGGCAATTCCTCAACTTAAGATCTCCCTTTCCACGTGTCCTAGTTTGTTTGTTTGTTAATTGCTATGATAAAACACCATTATCACTAACAATTTGGGGAGCAAAGGGTTTGTTTGGCTTACACATTCCCATTACAGTCGGCCAAGGCAAGAATCTGAAGGCAGAAACTGAAACAGAACCATGGAGGTCTCCTATCTATTGACTTGCTCTGGGGCTCATGTTAAGCTTTTTTACACATGTAAGGGTCAACTGCCCAGGGATGTCTCTGCCCAAAGTAGACTAAGCCCTCCTACATTAATCATCAATCAAAACAAAAAACAAAAACAAAAACAATATCCCTCTGATATGCTCACAAGCCAATCTAATGGAGGCAATTCCTCAATAGAGGCTCTCTCTTCCCAGGTGACTCTACTTTGTATCCAGTTGACAAAAACTAACCAGAAAAATGAGTAAGAGAAAAAAGCTAAGACCTATGAATGTGAATCACTTGAGAAGGGGAAGGGACAGGCTAAAGCCTCAGAGGCAGAAACAAGGCCTGCCCCAAGTAGGTCAAGACACTGACAGAAGCCAAGGCAATCAAAGGAAAGTGATAGTGCCAGGAAACTGACTAAAAGTTGATCAAATGAGGCCAAGACAGATATGCCAAGGAAGGGGTTTGGAGTTTTAGCTCACTCCATATTTACAAATAGATTCAGCCCTCCATATCTACTTATGCCATATCTGTGGATTCAACCAACTATGTTGGTTAGAAAGTATTTGATTAAGAATTCTCCCTATATAGAGCATGTGTTGACTTGTTTCTTATAATTATTCTCAACACAGTATAAGATAAGAACGACTTGCATAGCATTTAAACTGTAGTAAAAATTATAATTAAACTAAAGATAGTGTCAAGGGGCTGGAGAGATATCTCAGTGATTAAAAGCACCTGTTTTCTTGCAGAGTACCTGAGTTCAGTTCTCATACCCACATGATAGCTGTCCAGTAATGGACAACTGGCCATAACTCCAGTTCCAGAAGATCCAACACATCCTTCTTATCCCCACAGGCAACAGGCACAAATGTACTGCATAGACAAGCATACATACAATGCACTCAAACATAAAAATAAAATTATTTTTGGAAATAAATAAATAAACATAGTGTTGAATAGCCAGGAGGATATGTATAGGTCATATGGAAATACTACCTCATTTTATAGAAGAGACTAGAGCATCCTCAGATATCAGTATGTTTAGGGGTCTGGAAACCAATCTTGTGTGTCAAGAATATATTCAAATGGCAGAATTAATATTACACTTTAATCTCAAACCAGCTAATTGAGGCACTCAGTCTTCAGTGTGTTACTTGAGACACTAGTACATCATGATCAAGGAGGAGAGGGTAAGCATACATAATGAGCTAATTTTCCTTGTTAACATTCCTTTTGAGTTCTAAAGCAGAAGTTTAAATATTTTTATTTTGTGGCACTTTAAAAACATAAGCTATCCATCAACACTGAAAGGAAAGGTGCTCCCTGCCATACCCAATCACTCTGTACTCCCAAGACTCAAGTACTCACAGCAATCGATGGGATTCCCCATTGCTAGAATGGCCACTCATCTTTAGTATCCTTGATCACTAACTTAAGTGCCACTCAGCCAAAGTACATCTCCACAAAATCTTCAGTCACTCTCTTAAATATGAATCCCTTGAGGTATAGATATTAAATACAGTCCTTTGATTTGGAGTCTTCCTCTATCCTGTCTGGAGAAGGCAGGAGAAATGGAGCTATCCAGAGATGCGAACCCCACTGCAACTTGAAACTAAAAGTGTCTTCGCATAAATGCTTCTTTCAGTTAGAGTTCCTTCTCTAGAAATGCCACTTGGAAAACCCAAGGACTATCCCTTTCAAACTAAACCACACCCCTCCTTCAGTAAACCTACCCCAGATTAATTGGCACTAATGCAGCCCTTCACAGCTGTATACAAGATGTTGAGGAGTGCAGCAGAGAAAGGGGTGATTATAGTTGCCTGCACACTGTCACCGCATGGTAAAAACAGACTTACCTCCTTCAGAACTAGCATGATAATGGAATGTAATAGCAGCTCCTCTTGGCAATCAATGCCACGGTGGAAATAGGAGTGGGTCTTGGTGACAATAACAGAGATGAAATGTGAAACAACAAAGCCCTTGCTCTCTGGGCCAGAACTCTCTTGAGCAGCTCATTACTTTAACCTTTCCACCTTCACCGGATATACAATTAGAAACATGCTTTTCCATGGGCATTAAATCGTTCCCTCGCTCACTCTGCCCTCATTAGAACACTTGATGGAGCCCAATTAGCTGATGGTCAAAAACAGATGTTTGTGACTTGAAGAAACAGGGATAGAACATTCTGAGGGGCAAAGGAGAATGGAGAAAAATCTGGCATAGCCTATTTTATTAATCATCTAAAATCTAGCATTTCAAATTTGACATAAACCTAGTTTTTCTTGATAGGAAGAAGTTATGCACAAAAGTGCTAAGTTCTTTAACAAGAGATATCAGTATTTTGTTCAGGTGACAGAATGACATTTAGTTAGACTTATGTGTTGACAAATTTGGTAGAATATCTACATACTTCCTAAAGTCACGGTTCGGCACAGTGAGTGTGCTGTCCTGTGTGGCCATGTGTCTGGAAGTGAGGGCCACATGCCCTGCACAAGGAAGGTTGGCTTCACACCTGCTACTCCACCCTGGCTGCCTTGTATCCATCAGGGCAGACTCACAGCTCTAAACCTACCAGCATGAGGTACATTACCCTATTAGCCTCTGTGCCTCAGTTTAATTTTCCTTTATTAATATAAAATAGATTTATAATATCCATGTGCCAGCTTGCTTAAGAATGAGATGGATTAAAACATATAAACAGCTAAAAATTGTAAGTGACATATAACAAATGATTATGCTTACAATTCTTGGTCTATGTTGCTGGCATGTCGTCATCACTGTTGTCCTCTGCCTGGGGAGGCCATTGAATCTGTTTCCTCGTTCTGACAGTAATCAATGCAATGTAGGTGCTGGCAGGGGCACAGTCTGTGGTGAGGGCTAATTGGAAACAAGTTTTATCCACAACAAAGATGTCAATAATTTTATTATAATTACAGTGGGAGGCATGTAACGAGCTAAATATGGGCCACTAAAGACTTAATACCCGAGATAAATCCTAATCCTTCTTTGTCCTAACAGATATATTTATTCACAGTGTCTGAGAACAGCCATCAGAGGCATCTGCTGAGTCATATATGCAGAAGTTAGATGGGCATCGTTCTGAAGGCTAAATAATAACAGAGCAATGACTCCATGAGCACCAGGGAAATAAAAGCAACTTGGTGTTTTCAAGAGTGCACAGAACTACATCTTAATTCATTTCTGTCCAATACCTGATAGAGCTCTTCACTCTAGAAGTTTTTTATCCTTTAGAGGCTGTGTGCCCTCCTGAACTCATCTACATTATCACCATTTCTGCCCAGGGGTGTTCACAGGCCATGCCAAAGTGGGAGTAAACACAGAAGCCCCACATACATATGTGGGGGAGTGCCTCATTTGTTCAGTTACACATTTCTTTTCTTCTTTAATTCATTAAGATGATTGATAAAGTGCTAGTTAAAATTCTCAACCAAGTTTGGTTTCAAGATGGTACGTGGCTAAGCATAACAAAATATTTGACTTTGTCCCCAAATACCAGTGTCAGAAAACAGTTTAGTTAAGGAGTGTGTGGTGGTTCAAACAAAAATGGCCCCCAAAGGGAGTAGCACTATTGGGAAGTGTGGCTTTATTGGAATAGGTGTGGTCTTGTTGGAGGAAATGTGTCACTGGGAGCAGACTTTGATATCTCATATATACTCAAGCCATGCTCTGTCTTAGAACACTTTCTATTGCCTGCAAGTCAAGACGTAGGACCCTCTGCTCCTTTCCCAGCGCCATGTCTGCCCGCACACCACCATGTCACACCATGATGATAAATGAACTAAACCTCTGAAAATGTAAGCCATCCCAATTAAATGTTTTTCCTTTATAAGAGTTGTTGTGGTCATGGTGTCTCTTCATAGCAATAAAAACCCTAACTAAGACAGGGTGTCAACACCACTACCTACTCACCAAACAGAAATTCACTCTTTTGTTCTTTCAGATCTCTGTGCTATGTCCACCGGGTTCCAAAGTGTCTTCAGCATCTACAACTCCTCTGCATGGAACTATGACCAGCTCTAGGACACTATCTCCTACTCTTGGTATCAGTAAATCTCAGACAGTGTGGTTCATGTTTGTATCAGGTTTCCATTCCAGAAAAGGTAAACAAATAGAATACTAGTAAATGCCAAACACCGTCATTTCTGGTGATGAGATGAGGCAGAACTAACAAGAGAGGGTGATGAAAGAGGGCGAGTTAGGGTTCCCTAGATGGTGCTGACCAGAACAGCTCCCATGAGAAGATGGATTTCTGAGTGATAGGAGAGAACTCACCAAGAGAAGGCAGGATGTGTATGGAACCTCACCGTGATAACATGGCAGGAGAAGAGGTGTGAGGGTAGGACAAAGCAGGCATGATTCAGAAAGGAGAAGAACCCACTGAGTAAGAGGGAAGGAATGCAAGAAACGGTTGGTGAATAAGCTGGGCTCCATCAGAGGTCACAGCAATGTCTGAACTTTGTTTAAGGGCAGTGGGAAGCTGTTGATGAGCTTCGTGTGGGAAGTGACAGTATTGAATGTACATTTTAAAAGAGTGTCCAGGATGCCAAGTAGAAAACATTTTGCCATGCCTAGGTGAGGAGAGAAGCAGAAATCCCGGTTAAAATGCTGTTGAGCAAAAATGAAAACTGGTAGGCTCACAAAATCCCTTCCAACCCAAAGATTCTGTCTTTATTGCTATGGTTCATAAGTGGTGATGAATCCAAGGCAGAGCCCAGAAAATGGAGCCTTAGTGTGAAATGACCACCTAAGAATCATTTGATGGAAGGACTGTTTTTCTCCAAAAGCATCAATTTCCAATGAGACTACAAAAGACACTATAGTTTTACATCCTTATACCCTGCAATCTTCTCAGAGATCTGTGGAAAGGAACCCATAGTAGCACTGGTGTGCCTGTTGGAAGGTTAGAAGCCAAAAGGCCTCTACATCTGATGTTCTAACCACAAATATTTCTAATTGCTTATAATGGACATGAAATATAGGCGGCGTTGAGGTTTTTCTTCCATTGTTCTTTGTTAAGTAATTTGGTTTTTTCAAACATTCCCCCCTTAACTATGACTTTGAACAAGAAATACATTTTATAATGCACCCTGTCCCCTCCCCCAGTAGCAGACAATCCACATTTCCAAGAAATGACATCTGGCAACCATTATCACACTGGGTTCACAGCCGCTCACAGGAGAGTTAAAAGGGCTAAGAGGAAGGACATGGAAATCAATTTTTAACTTTTATTTTAATTATTGGTTGCTTTGGTTTAATACTTGGTTAGTTCACAAACATCTTGCATCAGGCAAGCAGCAGAATGCTCCCTGATTAAAGAGCCAAAAATTTAAAGTATATGTTTCTATCCAAATGATTGACATCCACAACAAACAGCTGGCCTCTTCTGGATACCTGCCTCCACTTATGACTTTCTTCCTTGTGGCAATCTGGTTATTTGGGAAGGGGACATTCAAAACCTTCACCTGGGCTCCACAGCTCTCCTCTTCACAGCCTAGAACGTTTCCTTGTAACCCATTGTCCCTTGTGGAAGGCAAGGTTGACTGATACATGCTAATGCCTATGTTGTTAAGATACCTGCCCCCCCCCCATTCCTTAATGTCCACATGGGCCAGAGAAAAGAAATCACACTAAGACTAAATGTTGAGTTTTTATGATAATTTAGAAATGTTAGACTTTATACACATAACACAAAGGCAATAGAACAGCATAGAAGAAAACAGGGAATCAGTTATCCCATTTCTCTGTCATAGACATCACAACACTCCTGTCTACCATTTTTCCAGCTTCTCTTATAGCTATGGGTGACCTTGGGATCCAGTTTGGCAGACATAAGAAGAATCAGTTATTATGTCTTCGCCCCTCTAACAAAAGTAACAGATGGAGCTACCATCATCTCCTTCTCTTCATTGTCTTCCTCCCTCCCTCCTTCCTTCCTTTCTTCCTTCCCTCTCTGTCTTCCTTCTTTCCTTCCCTACACCACTCCCTCCTTTCCTTTCTTCTTTTCCAGCTTCCTGCTTTGAGCCTGAAGAGTAACTTCATTGTCCATCTTGTAAGGAAAAGAAACAGAATCTACAGAGATGCCAACCTCAAGCCCTGATGCTGTGAGTTGCTGAACTAACGTCTACAGCTGCTGTTCTCCACACTTGTCATAGAGGAGAATAAAGTCCTTTCTTATTTGAGCCAATTTAGTCCATTTCTCATATTTAATATGCAGACAAAAAGATCCATCCTTAACTATAGATCCTAGAAAGATCTGGAGCCCTTGCTTCCTCAGAATATAATCTGACATTCCTCATAGAATTTTCTAGGAAAATAATCTTGCAACTTGAAAGCTAAAGTGTGCTCTATTTCTTGGCAATAAACACTGACATGTGTTGTGACATTTTTTTTATTTAAACACTGTACTGGGCATGGGTGAGAGAGGAAAATAGAGACATGTCAAGGAGTTTATAGAGAGGATTTACCACAAGGACATCTTCATAAAGGAAGAGCTGAAAAGCCAAACAGCACATGGTGAGGGGCAACTGCTTAAGTACCAACACAGCAAGCCCCAGCCACCCCTGAGGCTGTGAGAAAGGTAATGACTGTTGGCCAGAGGGGTCTGAGACCATTAGGGTTGCCACAATGCAAAGCAGAGCAGGAAGGACAGAGAAGGGGTTTAAAAGCAAACATAATGACCAGCACAGACATTTGCTGCTGTTAAAGTGAGGTATGCATAATAATACCTGAATGACTTTTCCCTCTCCATTGAACTTACAATGATCATAAAACATTCATCACACAGAATGCCAGATGTGGGTGTTTCCTTAAGAGGAAAACATACATTTCCCCCCTAATATTTTTAGTACAAAAGCACAAGAAAGTTCTACTTTAAGTAGTTACAAGATTGAGTGATGGAACAAAGACACAGAAGAGCAAACGACCTAGGAGAATAATTGCCATCATAATGGTCCCTTTGATTATCCTGAGATCATCAGGAAAGCATCCCCCTCAATCTGACTCCATGTGCAGCTTCTCTGAACACAGGAGACACCTGATCCTCACAATGCCTACCTCAGTGGAGAAGGAAGAAGGCAAGAGCCGAGGGGCTGAGAATACCAATATCATCTTCCACAGAAATCCTGGAGTCATCAAAGTGTAGAGGTGAAAAAAGACTTAATACCTACATAAAGATGGATTGTGTCAGGAAGGGCTCTGAAGGCTGTTACATGTTATGGAAGGAAAGGAGGTTAAATATTCCTTATCCAAACTACTTGTGTCCAAGTGGTTTTGTATTTTAATCCAAGTGCCTTGCATTTCTGATTTTGTAATATCAGCACATTGCAATAAGGTAGCTGCATGATATGACTGAAGTTACATCACAGAATTCATTTATGCTCCATATGTACCTTATATGCATACCTAACGCCAATCTATGTATTACTTCTGTGCCAGTATGTCCACAACAAACCTTCACAGGTGGTCAGGCATGGAATTTTCTGCCAAATCACATTAGCATGCAAAATGTTCCATGTTTACACTTTCACATTAGGGAAGCTCAACCTATATTTGCCTTCCAGAAATGTATATTCCTTCCTCTCACTTAAGTCTGTGATCTTATGTAAACATCTTTGCAGTTGGAGAATGCACCATGGTTCATAGGGTGGCATATTACAGAGACAATTATGATTATTAGGGAACTCGAAGTCTTCTGAAATTTTTCCTTCTGCTCTGTGGAGCTGTTCTTCCTTCCTCCAGCTCCTGCTCTTACTTAAGGCAGCCCTTCCCTCTCAAAGCCTTCTTTGATCATCAGGTTGCTCTCTCTCCCTGGACTTTCTCATCAACAAGCATACATCCAGAACTGCCCTGGTAAATGATTGTTGGGCAAGTTGTACAGTGCGGGGGGAACTTTTCTCTGGATACCTCTGCCTGCAGAACTTCTAACAGCACCTACTGCCATATCTTGTATGAATCTGAGATGTCTGTCCTTTATAGCATTAAAATGTTGTTAGTACTGTCATTTTTTATAGTTTTCTATGCTATTATAGAATGTTTTTACATCCATTGTTAACTGCTCTCAAAATGCCCCTGTTTCACAGTTGTGTTATTAGCCTTTTAATATCAACATACTACGTAGCTAAAATTTTGGCATGGCTTTGGTCCCTTTACTGAGGAAATCCTCAAAGATTTACTGAAATCCTTGGCTTCTTGCTTAGAGACCAAGCAAACTTGTGGCAGGCTCCTACATTCTCAGCTGCTGTGGATTCAACAACTTTTCTTCAGTTGTTGTGGATTCAACAACTTCTGAATGGTTGATATCCCAACTCTTTAGAAACTGTTCCTACCAAATAAAACCAAGGAAAAGTATTAATCCCATGGGTTAGTTACTCTTCCTGTTGCTATGACAGGGCACCTGACAAGGGCAGCCTAAGGAGGGTTTATTCTGGTTCACAGTTTGAAGGGACAGTCCTTCAGAGCAGGGAAGACATGATGGCAAGGGTGTGAGGCAGATGCTCACAGCCTATCCTCAGTCGACAAGCAGAAAAGGATGAATGCTCGCTTTTTTCCTTTCGATTCTCTCTAGAATCCCAGCCCAAGGCATGGTGCTGCCTAAGCCCAGCTTGGATCATCCCACCTAATTTAAACCAATAAAGAAACTTCCTCACAGATATAGGCCTGTCTCTTCAACAATTGTAGATCCTGTTGACAATCGATATTAATCATCACATCAAGAGGTTTTTTTTGTTTGTTTGTTTGTTTTTTTTTAATGAAGTTTCATTTGGGAACCTTTCTTTCTGTAAGTTCTGACTCCTGCTATTTCAATAACATGTCCCTTGTCTACTTAGTGACTTTTTCCAAAATGTTTCAGTACCTTTCATGAGCCAGCTATGATAGACAGTTCATTTTATGTGTCAACTTAGGTCTCATGGTCAAACATCCTGGGTGTTTCTGCTGGAGTGCTCCTCAATGTGACTGACATTTAAAGCTATAAATTACATGAAGCAGACTGCCCCCCATGGCATGAGTAGATATCATGGATCACTGAATGCCTAGACAGAACAAAAGTCTGATTCTCCTTTGAGTAAGAGGGAGCTCCTCCTGCCATATAATTAGCTTTTGAACTACAGTATAGGCTCTTTCTTACCAATAGCATCTCTGGCCTTTGGACTCAAAATCAATCATTTGCTCTGCAGATTTTAGATTTACCAGTTTCCATAAACATCAACTCAATTTCTGATGCCAAATTTTTTATTTATATACTAATGTAATTATAATACTAAATATTATGTACACATATATTCTCTTAATATCTCCTTATAGTAAGTTGTGTGTGTGTGTGTGTGTGTGTATGTGTGTGTGTGTGTCTGTCTGTCTGTCTATCTGTCTGTCTGTCTGTCTGTTTGTCTGCAGTGGGTAGCCATTCCAGCTTTGACCTGGAAGTTCCAACCCCCATTGAGGCTTTGGTAACAGTCACACCTATAAGGCAGGGCTGGGAGAGGACCCTGAAGACCCAAGATCTGGATGCGGGGGCTCTCTTGGTTCCTGGGCCCTGGACGCAGACTGAGCAGAGTTCTCCAGAGAACACCACCAGACTGTGCCATACCTTTGCCAGACCCTAAAACCTACCTATCCCTTCATTTGTAAGTTACCCCACAAAATAAACCTCCCTTTTAACTACGTGGAGTGGCCTTAATAATTTCACCAATACCTGTCTGTCTGTCTATCTGTCAGTTTATTTTCTATCAGTTTGGTTTCTCAAAACCCTAACATATTAACCCATTTCTTTGTTTTGAAAATGGTGGCTCTTTTTTCCTCTTCAAAGTATTCTTACCTCTCCCAGTTTGCATTTGGCAAAATTTTACCAAGAGCAAACTAGAGAACTCAGTATCACCAGCAAGTTATGCTGATATACTTCTGTGTATTGAACACAAAGATGGTTTGGAAGACAAACCTACTCAAAACACAACTAATGCATTTCAACTGTTATCAAGCTAATCCTATGCTGTGGAATAATCCTTTTGTACACTGTAAAGATTTGTCACTCGAAATGGTTTAATGAGAGCTTATTTGCCAATAGCTAGGATTTAAGGACAGAGAGAATGCTGGGAGGAAGAAGGGTGGGGTCAGAGAGGTGCCAGCAGATGCAGAAAGAAGCAAGATGAACATGACATACTGAGAAAAGGTGCCAAGCCATGTAGCAAAGTATAGATAAAAATATGGGTTAATTGAAAATGGAAGAGTTAGCTAGTAACAAGCCTGAGCTATTGACTGATCATTTATAATTAATTTTAAGCCACAGAGTGGTTACTAGGGAGTGGCCACAGGACAGAAAATTCTGCCTACAAATGGCACCCATCATGGGACACCTACATCCACATAAAACCTGAGAGAGCTTGGGAAAGGGTTCTAGACACACAGAAATGAAGCCTGGCTCAGCTTCCTAGTTTTATGTGTCTCATGCCAGCCATGATACAGAGACAGATCTCACAGCTGATACCTGCAGATTTGAGCTGCCATCTTGAGCCCTGCCAGAACATCATGAGCTAAGTCACTTGGTGGGTCCCTGCAGTCTCTCATAGGACTTCAGTACAGAGAGGTGTCTCCTGGCAGCTGACTGCAGGAAGAGCCAGCCTCCATGCACTACTGTCATACACCAAGCTAAGTTACACTGTCAACAGCTGACATACCAGATTAAAATTCACCTCATGCAATCAAAAAAAAAAAAATACAGATGCTTAGTAAAAACAAATCTAGACATGCTGGGCAGTGGTGGTGCATGCCTTTAATCCCAGCATTCAGGAGGCAGAGGCAGGCAGATCTCTGTGAGCTCAAGGCCAGCCTGGTCTACAGAGGTAGTTCCAGGACAGCTAGGGTTGTTACACAGAGAAGCCCTATCTAGAAAAAAATCAAAACAGATCCAGACAGGGGAAAAAAAAAAAAAAACCTCTGAATGGGTTACAGTGTGTTTAAAAATATACATAAGCTTAGGAGAGAGAAGAGGAGGAATATATACAGTCTCAAATTTAAAACAAAGTTTTAAAGTAATAAGTTCTTTAAAAGGGAGTAAAGTAGTATTTTTTAAAAGCCATGTAAAGATGGGAAATATACAAAAAGAATGGAAACTATATGTTATTTGTTATCTTTACATTTTTTGACTGCTGAGGAAAGAGTAACTGCTAAGAGACATTTGATTATAAATGCTACTGGATTAAACCAATCTATATATTTGATAAATACCTTGACTTCAGAATGGCAGTCAAAGGTATGTTACTTTGGGGAAGATGTTCTGCTTTTATTTCTGCAGAAAATAAAAGGCTGTGGATTTGTTCAAAGTTAAAGATTTGATGGAGGAAGACTGTGAAAATCCTGGCTACAAGCATAAAGTAATAAACCTAGAGAACTACAAGACACATGATGTATATTTCACCTGCTCAAACTTAAAACAAAAATAATCTTTGGCTGACTTGTGTACAATGCACAGTCTATACTTGTATTAATACAGAAATACATGTTACCTTTAAAAGTTTATATCTTTTCAGAACAAAGGGCCCAGACACTAATAAATACAGATGGCCCAGGTGATACAGCATCCAGAACAGTTTCAAAGCTGCTGACTGAGATGATCTAGCTCACAGAATACTCCAGCCCAGACTTAACAATTATCCTGATTTTCTCAAGGTTCCCCCAAATATGCCAGCACCTCTAAAAAGTGGGAAATAGCCTATAAAAAACAACACCCACATTCCTCAAATGTTTGCTATCATTTAAGAGAGAATTGGTTACAAATTGTTATTGGTCTTAGTTTTTTTAAAAAAAGACTAAACAAAAGAGTTAAATTCAAAAATCTCTTTCTAAAGGAAAAAAGGGGAATATAATATGAAAATGATGAGAAAAGAGGGTAGATTACTGACTCTACTTTAATCCCAAAAACAACCATTAATTTCAAAAATATTTCACATTGGTATGGGTTTTGATTGACCGATACAAATTTAAAGTTAATTTTGTTATAATGTATATATATTTTTACTCTTGTTTGATGTATTGTGTTTATGCAACTCTCATGTAAAATGTAATATATAATTAAGAAATACAGATTAATAGTCATCTATAATAGTCAAACTTATAGTCATGTTAGATATGTTTTCAATGTCATAGACATATTTAGATAGATAGATGGTCTTCAAACATTTCAAAGACCTACAGAATATGACATTTAATATGTTTAATAACATAAGGGTTTTCATGACAGTGAGACATATCTGCTCCTGGAAACACCAATCTATTTCAGAGAAGATGATGGGCATCAAAGAAACTCCATATTGGAGTTTGTTTTCTTTGTGGAAAAATCTAGCCATTTGGGGGAAAAAAACTGCCCTTGCCTCAATTGTTGACATTATACTATCCAAACAGGGCCAGCAGGATGCAAAGAAAGCAACTGCCAAACTTTGCCAAGATAAGATGGGACAGTCCTTCAAAATCCCCTGATTGTCAAAAAAGTCTGTCAGATGTACTATAGGCCAAAGTTAGATGCCTCAAAGTGACAGAAGAACTTAGGGTGACTGTCCAGGCAGTCAGATGTCCCTATTGCTAGGTAAAATTGCACATTTCTGGGGTCTTTGTTGGAGTTAAAGACTAAATAATTAGATTTAAAGTTTTCCTTAATTAGGATAGAAAGTGAATTAAGTAGAAAACTTTAGACACACCAAGATAAGATAGATAATAGAGTATTTTCTCTAAATTTGCCAAATACGAATGGACTGGATACTGTAACTGTAATTCTTACTGAATAACTGTTTCGATGTATATATTTTACTATGTTAAAATTAAAACTTTCCTTTTTCATTAGACAAAATGGGGGAAATGGTGCAGACTAATCCTTTTGTACACTGTAAAGATTTGTCATTCAAATTGGTTTAACAGAAAGCTGATTGGCCAATAGCTAGGATTTTCATGGCACAGAGAATGCTAGGAGGAAGAAGGGCAGAGTCAGAGGAGTCACCAGCAGATACAGAGAGAAGCAAGATGGACATGACTTACTGAGAAAAGGTACCAAGCCATGTAGCAAATCATAGCTTTAAAAAAAATGGGTCAATTGAAAATTTAAGAGTTAGCTAGCAACAAGCCTGAGCAATTTGGCTGATCATTTATAATTAATATTAACCCTCTGAGTGGTTACTTGGGATTGGCTTGAGGGACAGAAACTTCCACCTACAATCCTAAGACAAGGCCACTAGTTTTTAAGGCAAACTTAAAAATAACAATCTATATTAATAAAAATTTCCTGATAGGTTTTCTCTTGTCACCAAAAAAACCTTTTTTTTCCTGAAGTGCATGCCTGTTACCTTTACAAAATAATAGAATTTTAGTTTGAAAGGCCAAAGTGGATATTCCTAATTGGTTGCTATTTATCCACATTCATAGATAGATTTATAGGAAAGAGAAAATCCAACACAAAATATACTTAGAGTTAGATTTGAGGTTGAGTCTTTTGTTTTCTGCTGGCCTCATCAAGGCACAGCCATGTGGCAGTTTGGCCCATGCACCAGTAGGAGAAACAATAGCCCAGCTTTCAGACTGTGTAATGGCTTCAATATGAAGCAGCAAATGGGGACAGATCTGTGTTTACTTGTAGAAAGGTTAGCTCCATCATGCTGAACTTGTTTTCTTACATAAAGAAGAATTAAACTACAATGCTGTGGAGTCATCGTCCTTACCTCTCATTTATCAGTGGAAATCTCAGGACGCTTAGCCCCTTTGGATTCACTCTGAATTGTAATTTTCCTCCTCACTCTTAAACCCTAGGAGATGAAGACAACAGTAAAGAATATTTATGTTGTTAGTCTCCTTAGAGACTACACTGAGATTTCTCATGGCACTTACACTAGTTTGAAGACATTATAAAAATAATTCTCATGGCTAATTTTACATGTGGCTAATAATTCCATGATACACAGAGAATAAGAGGAAAGTACTAATGGTGTCTACCTTGTAACAAGCACTTCCCATCATGTTTCACTTGATCATCACAAAACCCAGTGATGTGTTATTGCCATCCTTGTTGCATGAGTGAGGAGGCTTAGTAATTTGGCAGGGCCACCTGGCTAATACATGATATAACTCCAAAAGCCTGACTCCAAAACTTTACTTGCCTAACTTCCTGTGTTATCTAGTCACACTGCCCTGGAATCCCAGCTATTCTGGAGTCTGAAGCAGGAAGATTATAAGTTCAAAACCAGCCTGGGATGCATAGCTGCAACCTTTAGATTATGCTACTTCCAGATGTAAATAGGTAACAAAGGAGAAATAATTCCATTGTTTAGTGGTCCTGTAAAGGGTGGGGGTGATCTCCCAAGCAGAATGGCAAAGGATTTCTTGAGGCTTATAAAGCCTTGTGGTACGGGAACCCACTCTAGACCCTGCCAGAGATGTTGTTATTGGAAATTTTTGCCCATCACTTGATGCTAAGACATGTGTCATTGACAAAATTTGTCCTGAAAGACTAAGTCTGAAGTTGAGTTTGATATTGAAAGTCTGTTGGTAAGGGCTCGGCTAGCTGGCTGTTGCTGTCTTTGGGTTTAGATTTACTCCACATTAAGGAGCTGAATTTTGGTTCAAGGAAGATTCCATTCTGCGTTTGAAGAGAACTTACTCTGAGTTCCAAGACTGCACCTGCAAACTCACACAAATCCCATTACCGTAAGTCCTAGAATTTTTTTAGCTTATTTCCCACAAGCATCTACCAACAGCACATCTAACACTTGCCAAACACACACATATATAGCTCCTTTCTCAGTGGGAGATTCCTACTGTACCTCAGCTTGCCTCACATTTGGCCCATGTCACTGACAGAGAAATCACTCTCAACTTTAATATGAATGCTGTCAGACACAGCCCCCTGATTTGCTGCTGAACTCATACGTTGCTCTCCGGCCCAAATCAGCACTTTCTCCACACGTCTTGTGTAAACCAGACTTCCACTCGGGTTTGGTTGTGAAGATTAATTAAAGTTCGGGAAAAACATGGTAGTGTTGCCAATCCAGCTGCTCCAAGAGGAGGGGTTGTGCACACTGTTAGCACGGCACAGAAGAACACGAGGCATCAATCCAGCAACACCCAAGGGTCTCAGCAGTTCTTCGGCCAGTGACTTTTACTCACGCCACGGTAAGAAATACTATGAATTACTGCAGCAATCCAGTGTCTGCAATGTCCATGCACAGATGTACATAAATCCATATGTATGCATTAATACATATATGTACAAACAAAAATACACATGCACACATGCATACGCATGTAAACATGAACACAGGCACATACATACACACCCATACATAACACTGAAAGAGAATATGTTCGTTATTTTATTGTATTTGTTCAAACATGTTGGGCATTGTATTCACCACCTCCGAAAGTTTAGAAAACTCCTCCCAGGGTGCCCAGCTAGCATAAGTCTGAGATTTTATCTGTCTTGATTCTTTCCTCCCACAATGCTCATCTCTTTTTCTGTGTGCCGTGGTGGCTTCTCTCTCTTCCTTCGTCTGTTTCTGAAGTCAAGCCTCAAGGCCTCTCTCCAGTCTAGCAGGCCACTGTGCAGAGAAGCAGTATTCTATGCCAGGGCTGATTTCCCAGGACTTCTTGAAGGAGTTAAGTGGCTACCCTGTTGTTTCAGAGACTCTCCTAGCTGAAACATACTGGTCCCCTCTCTCCTCAAGCCAAGCACAATTATAGTACCTGTAAGTTTTCTTGTAAGAAAGAGTAACTTAGCTTTTAATTCAGGCTTCACAACTCCTGGCAAAGCTAAAATTTAAGGCAGGAATGAAGCTATGAAATTTAAGCAATAACTTAATACAACAAGCTATGGAATTTTATTTAAAGATTTCTTTCTCAGCTTTCAAATGGACTTGCCGAGAATTCTCAGATGTTGTACATGAAAACTCTCTAGATGATATTAGCTGTTGGTGAATTTTCAACCCTTGCTAATGCTCAGTCAAGAAGGTAATGACTGAGATGGTGAACAGTGCCTGATGCTATCAGGTTACCTGGAATGTTGAAGTCAGCTCAGGACCTGGAATCTAGTTCTGACGTTCCAGTATCCTGGTGACCTTCTTCTTGGGCTTTTAGACTAACTTTCACAGAGTCGATGCTGTGCAGAAACTTTATGTTTCTGCCATAGTCACACCAAATTTTGAGTTCTCAAAGTCAAAAAGACAGCTTTCATTTTTCAGTTTATTTTTTGACAGCTTCATACATGGAAACAATATGTCTTCATCATATCCATACCCAACTCTGGTCTCCTTGTTTCCACCAGACACACAACCCAACGTATCTCCCTCCCACCTTCGTGTCCTCCTATCCCGTTTGTGATACACCGAGTCCAATCAGTGCTGTCTGTCGGATGTTGACTGATCTTGTCGGCTTGATCTTGTACAGTCACCATAGCAGTGAGTCCGAGAGTGTAACATCATTTAACAGCACTCCCCCCATCTCCCAGATCTTCCATTCTTTACGGCTCCTCTTCCATGATGATGTTCACTGAGCTTTGTGAGGAGGTTTAGTATAGACATCCCACTTAGGGTTGAGCCCTCAGAAGTCACTTATTCTCACCACTTTGACCAATTATGAGTCCCTGCATTAACTGCTGACCACTGGAGAACTAAGTTCCCCCAGCCGGTTGAGAGCAGCTTTAATACATGAGTGTGGTAGTTTAAGTGAGAGATGTCCCCACAGGCTCCGGTATTGGAACGCTCCTCCTGAGTTGGTGGCATCACTGGGAGTGGACTTTGAGATTCCTTGCCCCACTTAGAGTTCGTTCTCTGCTTCCTGTTTTCAGCTGAAGAGGTGTTCAGCTTCCTGCTAGCTGCCTGCTACTATGTCTCACCCACCATTATAGACTTCCTGCTAGCTTCCTGCTAGCCGCATGCCCACCACTATAGAATCTCCCTCTGTGACGGTAAGTCAAACTCCTTCCCTAGATTTCCTTTGTCTGTGGTCTTTTATCACTTTAGCAAACAGAAAAGGATAAACATTATTATTTAGAAGGCAGTTTTACAACATGTTCTTTTAGCAAAACAAGAGTACAGCTCCCCCTAGGACCCATGGCTTCCCCAGGATGGGCTTTTCATCGGGTTTATAGTACCAGACATGAATTGTCTCCCGTGTAACAGGCCTCAAATCCTACGAGAAGTTAGCTAGATGTCTCTGTAAATTTCACTGGCACATCTTTCCAGGAAAATTGATGTTGTAGCATTCAGGGTTCACTACTGGGGAATACCATAGATGACTTTTCTACCCTAGCAGCTTGCATAGAACCTTTTGAAAGCTAGTCAGCAAGAAGGAGGTTCTCAGGTCAGTTCTAGCTTGATTCCTCTATATTCTACAAAGTGAGGTTTAAAAAAAAGATACCTTGAGGGCTGGAGAGATGACTCAGAGGTTAAGAGCACTGTCCTTCCAGGGGTCCTGAGTTCAATTCCCAGCAACCACATGATGGCTCACAACCATCTGTAATGAGATCTGGTGCCATCTTCTGGCCTGCAGGCATACATGCAGACAGAACACTGTATACATAATAAATAAATAAATAAATAATTCTAAAAAAAAAAAAAAGATACCTTTCAAATTTATTCATTAGGAAACAAAGATTCTCATTTTTAAAAGTTTTCCAAATACTTTTATGTGGCTTTCTGGAATAAAAAGAAAGCCAAAATCAGATGATTGTCAAGGAAACTCATGCTTTAAAGTGTCTCAGAGCTCTCTCTGGGGGAACTTATCATCATAACATCATTTCTTTCCTCCAGCATCCTACTGGCTCACATCTTCAAATGACCTGAAAACAACACTACACTCCTAGGGAAATGAGAAGTCACTCTCTCATTGAAGGGCAATACAGAATGCCACTTGAGGGGGTTAAAACTATTTGTTTCAAGGTAATGTAGATTCCAATTTAGAGGGACAGTATGTCAAAACACAAATTGTGTGCTGACAGAGAATAAAGAGCCTGAGCAGCTACCAGCAGTGCATGACATTCACGAGAATAAGGCCTGGCAAACAGTAGGTGTTCAAAACTGAGAGCTTCAGATGGTGTCTAGCTGGAAGCTGCTGGTGGTGTAGCATGGAACAGGACTCAGGCAGCAAGAAGGCCTGGTGTAATGTCACCGAGATAAATCTATGGTCTTTGGGCTGTTGTCTTAAAAGAAGTTAAAAATAATGGAGAAATTATAACTGGTTATGCCAGCTTCCATTTGCCATAATCACTTTCTTCTCAAAGGCAGAGGAGAGAAACCTTGAAGAAACCCATCCAAGTGTCATCAGAAAGTGTTTGTCTGTTGCCTTAGAACATAGGAGACATGCCCTCAAACAAGAGCATCCCAGCGCCTCCCTACACCACTCTCAGCTTTGATTGCCTGTACCTCCAGTACAGTATCTGAAAATCCTGCCGGGGCAGTGGTGGAGGTCGTTAATGGAGCAGAACTGGCCAATGAGAAGCAAGGTTTATTTTCAAAATATCTAAGAGGCTAAGAAAGTTGAGCGCTGGAAGTGGGGTGGGGGTGGGTAGCAAGACATCCTGAAAACAGAACACACAGAAATGGGATAAAGATGAGAGAACTGAGTGGTAGATTGGAAATTTGTTAATAATGAGAAGCCTGATTCCCTGGAGGGAGCCCATCACAAAAGGACACTCTGGACCACATTTGAAATACTGCTTCCTACAGGGCTGGTTCTTCCCTCAGCTCATTTCAATGACAATGCGCATTTCTGGCTGAGTGCGAGAAGACATGAAGGGCATCTTTTATTTTCCTAAGAGGAAATTGAACCTGTGCTTTGTGAGACTTCAGCATATGCCTGTGTATGAAAATATGAGCCAAATGCTTTTGAAGAGAAACAGAAGTATGCTGCCCTTGTGACAGAGAAGTGTCCAAGAACAAAGACACGTATCCCTGCATGCAATTTCTACCTACGGATTCTTTGTTGTGATACATTTTATGACCGACTTTAAAGACATTGACCTGTTGATCTCTTTCTGGTTTTTATTGGCTGCATCCTACTTACATAAGAAAAAAATCCCTTAGGAAAAACAGGGTTTTCCTTTAAGACAAATAGTATATACAGTGCCCCAGAATCCGACCAGTCTCTCTCCAATACCATTGCTTTCATTGCTCTGAATGTATAAAATAAGAACAAGAAAATGGCGTCATTCGAGGAAGCTGGGAGTGCTGCAAAGGTGCCACCCACATGCTGCCCCATGAGTGGAATTAGAGAGCTAATCCACAAAGACACTTGAAGTTGCCTCACCAATGCCCTCCACTTGGCTGGAAACTGAGTTATGCCAACAAGTCACTCTTCCAGAGAACGAAATTTCTAATTAACACTGAAAATGCATGGTAGCTCAGTTTGTGGTGAAGACAGGCCATCTCCTCATTCTTCTTAGCTTGAGCCAAATTAAACTAGGAAAGGGGGACAGAATGATTGCTCACGGTGGGGTATGGTGTTTTCTCCTGCACAAACATATAATTAGGCTGTCTTAACCTCTTGGTTCAGCAATAAACACCACTTCAGAGACTAATTTACAGGCAAGAATCACAGAAGGCTGTGGAATAAACTCTCAGAGCTCCAGGCCTCGCTGTGCAGCTGAAAGAGAGCAGCTTCACTATTTCAAGTCAGCAAAAATCCTTCTGCACTTACCACAAACTAAAATAAGATTGAAATAAGGGCTGTCCATTCAAAACATTGAACACACCAGCTAATAAAAAATACATTTGTGACTGGTCATAAAAATAGAGAATGTAATTGGCTATACCCTAGAAATATCTTCCACTTACAGTATTTGGGAAGAGAGAGGCCTCCATAATATTGACTTTGCTAACACATCTACATTTTTCTGTCCTCTATAATTATGCATCCATCAGTGACACCTCACCCCTGTAGCTGCCAACAGTCATTGACTGGGGTGGTGGGAGGTAAGCTGGCTGCATGGCTATATTACTAGTGTTGGGCAGAGGGGAGGAGGGGACCTGCAGCCTTTGCCGTGCCTAAGGCTGAGGTGAGGAGTATCTGAAGGGACATAGCTGTTTTTCAGCTGTCTACTTCGTACCCAAAGTCTTCTTTAAGCATGAAACACAACACAGACCCTGCAGGGGATGCCATAGAGAGGAGATACACCTCTCTGTGGGAATTGTGCTTTCTTCTGACCAAAGCAGAGCTAGAGATGGAGAAGGTGTGGTGTGACAATGGTTGGATTTGGGAACAATTACAGAAGAGTGTGGGGTGTGGACATACTGGATGTGATTCGTGTGGTGTGAGAACTGGAGAAAGGATGGTCGGGAGTGACCCACCACGGGGCCCAGAGACACATCAGTGGGATGAAAAGGCAAACAACCGAGCATATCGTCTCATCTGTAAGCAAGTCTGAATTCCTTGTGGATTATTTTCTATTTATTTCTATTTATTATTTATATACTATGCCCTCTCACAGTATAAAGACGTGTCATGTTTTCTCCCAAGCCCTCTTTCTGCACCTAGTCTTCTTTTTAACCGAGAATTTTCCACGTTAAGGTCTGTGTTGCTAAGTCTTTGGGACCTAGAGGTGTCAATATCCTATCTTTACAGAATGAGCAAGTAAAAGAGAGAAAGAACGAATGAACATCTTCCCAACTGGAATACCAAGCAATGAACCAACCTTAAATTTTCAAGAAGAATGTAATAGTGCTGGCGAGACTGCACTATACATCAAAGTACTTGATGGGCCAGTCTGATGACCGGAGTTTGATACCAAAACCTACAGTGGAAGGAAAGAATCAACTTCTAGGAGGTGTCCTCTGACTGCTGCACACACACACACACACACACACACACACACACACACACACACACACAATTTTTTAAAGACTCGGGTAAAAAGATAAATCCCACTTGAAAGTGATTTTTATAAAGAAAAAACGATGCTGGGCAGTGGCGGTGGCATGCACCTTTAATCCTAGCACTCAGGAGGTAGAGGCAGGCAGAGTTCTCTGATATCAAGGCCAGCTGGTCTACAGAGTGAGTTCCAGAACATCCAGGGCTACATAGAGAAACTCTGTCTCAAAAAAGAAAAGAAAGAAACAAGTAATTATTAGTAAATCAATTGAAATGAAAATAACAGAAAAATGGCTAGATTCATAAGCAAGTATTGCCTAAAGAAATGTTACTGTGTTTTAAAATAGTGTTGATTATAAGAAATAACAATAAGCTACATTTACTTTGAGAATAGAGATTTATCTCTCAAGCACCAAGTTTTACAAAGTAAACCAGGCAATCATCAATTATAGACGGTGGCCTTTTATTTTTTTATAGCATTAAATTGAAATTGGGACACAGGTAAGGATAGATTTTGTATTTTAAATTTTAGACAGTAATAGAGACTCAGCATTTGAATGGTAAAAAGAAAAAAATTATGCCAAATATCAAATTACTTCAAAGCTGGTCCTGTACATGTTATTAGAAGAAATTTTAAAAGCAGAGATCTCTTTCAAAATCTTAGCAGTAACTTTATAAATGCCTAGTCACGCACATGGCTACAAAACTCCAGTTGATATCCTCAAGAAAGGTATAGCTATGCCTAAGATTTTATAATTTTCAGGTCCTACCCACAATGCAGGCGATTACACTTAAATGTTGTGCTTAACTTCTTTACAGTGCGTCATCAGGGCTCCTTTAAGACTTAGGCTTCCTCATCTTTTAAACCATCCATAAGGGACTGAACAGTAGCAATGAGATAAGGTTCTGAAAGTGGAGGTTTTAACAAAGTATATATTTCCATAATAACAAGGTATCTGTGTTTCAACATTACTCCAATTCCTTTGTTTATATTTTTAGTTAAATCCTGCTTTAAACACTGGCAATACTGCAACCTATGAAGTTCATGGAAGGAGTAATTGCTGCCATAGAAACGTAGTAAAATTGTGATGTTTGTGTTCCGTCTTCAAAAAGAATATACCCATATGCATATATTATAAATTTAGATTTGGGGGTGGTCTTTTGTTTATGTGTTTTTTTTTTTTTTATTTTGAGAGGAGTTGGGTTTGGGGACAGTTTGGGACTCTGCAGAGCAGGTTGGCCTCAAACTTGCTGTCCTTTGCCTGCTGTGCCTCCCAAGTGACCGAGTTATTGGAGTTCACAATCATGTCTGGCTAAATTTAGATTTTTAGACTTAAAAGGATGATAATGAGCATGATCTCTAATATTTTTTTGGCTGCTCTTAGGAAGATACGGCCATTATTCCTGATCTTGGAGGTTTTGAGAGAAAGCAATTGGTAAATGAAACACAGCAAATTGTTTGAAAACTTAAAAACTGAGACAGGAAAGTACTTTCAGTGGAACGGCCGATTAATCTAGGCTGTGCAAGGGTCAAACTGTAGGTAGAAAAAGGTAGACAGCCCATGCCAGGTTTGTGGGTTTAAACGGCCCATATGCTCCCCTTTACGTCGGGCTCTGGCAAATGAGAAATCAGGAAGACACTTTAAAACTCGGTCAGGAGTCATTCATGCAGCCTCCACAGGCGAAACCCAGCAACGGTTTACAGAAGGAACAGAGCACTGTACACTCTCTAACCACGGGGAAACACTTGTAACCATAACCACTGGCTTTCACGGATCCTTTAATTTGGGCTGTGGCTGGAGCCAAGGTGAGAGAGCTGCAGCCCATAATGTCAAGGCAATGAACGGTTGCCGTCAAACACGAGGAGATTTTCTATTGTGTAAGAAAAGGGGAGAATTCATCAAGATAAAAAGCAACTTAGTTTAATTATGAGTCTTTTAATGTCTTTTCATAATCAGTTAATAAATACCTGGACAATAAAATTGAATTTAAGCTTTTAATAGGCCACGTTGGCTTGAACCTAAACAACTGGAATTATCAGCTCCAAGCATAGTGTGGTAACGGGCTCCCCATTCAGTGCCAGGAGAAACAAAGCTATTCAAGGGCTTTTTTTTCTGTGCCTCACCATAATAAACGCTTGTAATCTTCCCCCCTCTCTGGCGTGTACGATGCAGATCTTATTTATCACAGTATGAGACACACCTGGCACGCGGATCAGGAAACAACTGTTTTACTTCATTTCTGTCATCACCTTCCAACAGATTTCTTTCACATTCCAATTTGGACGGGAGGACCCGACTTTTTCTCCATAAGTTCTCCATTAACAGATTCACAGCAGAAGGCGCCGTTGGTCCGTTTCCTCTTGAAGCAATTAATTACCCGGAGCTGTGTGTTTTGACTGGGAAGGCAGCAGGCTGCAAGTCCCCAGCCTTTACACGCGTCTGTGAGGGACGTCTTCATCCTCAGCACCAGGCATTTGTGCTTTGCGAGGTAGTGAGACACCACCGTGTGACAGACAGCTCTTCCAGTGGCCATGTCCATCCTAGGGCCACGGAAGCAGCCCCAGAGCCAAGCTCCGCTCCCTCCCCCCACTCAGAAGAGACTGGTTTTCCAGGCTCTCACTTCTCAGGTTCAGGTTCCGGCTAGATGAAAGGTGACTTCGCTTTCCGAATTAGTGAAGAGCCGATCAGACTTGAAGTCTGAGGTCTGTGAGCTATGCACCAATAAACCTTGAAAAGCTTGAATTACACTATAACCCACAAAAATTTTCAAATTAAAAAGGCATATTTAGAGGCCCCCCGCGGATAGTGATTTTATTTAGTTTAATTCCCTCTTGTGGCCAATTAGGTAGACACCCCTGCACACAGGCATATACTCCTAGGGAAAGAAAAAGGAGGTTAGCTTCAGATTTGGGGGGGGTGGGGGGAGTAGTACATCATTCCTCAGACAGACAGAAAGTATTTTCCCCGGCTGTTCTGTAGGAAGCCCCGGTCTTTAGAAACCAGTGAAAATGTGTGTTGTAAGACAGACTTTTGTTGAAGTTCACTCTTCAATGTTCTAGACTCATTTTTCAGGGTTTTCCCTTCAACTTCCGCCAGCCAAATCTGCGAATGAAGGTTAGATTTCCACCCTGATCATGCAGAAGAGTTGTTCAGCCCCCTTCAGTTTTCCTGCGGGCGGAAGGAGGTCTCTAAATGCATGGTTTCCTACAGTTTGTTTGCACCTGGTTTGTAACGCAGTGGCTCACACACCTTCTGAGCCTTTTTGTCTCCATACATAGAGCTAGCTCCTCTACACGAGCTCAGCTTGACAGGACAGACCCTGCTACCAAACTTGTTCCAGCCTTCTCCTCATGCTCATGTGCGCTCTCCATCAGAATTACAAAATTTGCCCGGTCCTCATCTGGTGACAGGCTCCATGTGCACCATATGAAAAAGGAGTTAATAAAACGCACATTGGAACAATAAAACAAGGTCAGGGGCGACAGTTTGGCTGAAGGTCTTTCTTTAAACGTGGAAAACAAAAGAACAAGATGGTTTTAGCAGTTGCAGCTGTCGGGGAGACAGCTGAAGTCCCTGCTACCTGTTCCATGTGACCCTCAGCACGACTGTCCTCTGCCTAACCCACACCTTTCTCTGAATCATAGGTGTCCCAAGCTTTAGAAAGGTTAGGTAGGGTCAGAAGGAAGTCCTCTCCCTGCCCCTAAAATGGTTACAGGGATTGGAGGAACAGAGCGGCGGGAAATAACAAAATCAGGCTGAGGGTACAAGGGCCTGCATAAAACTCCAGGCCCTGGAAGGACTGGAAGTCAGCAGCAATGAACGGTGTTACTGTGTGTGCCAGAGAACCCACCACCGGGACTGTAGGTGGTAGGTTTTTTAAAGTAAGTACTTTAAAAAAAAAAAAAAATCTGTGGTTGGGTCTATCTGATGCCAACCAAACTGGAAGAAAGAAAACATTGTCAGCAAGCAACTGCTTGCTCTATAGACCTCAAGCATACCACTTGGCAGACGTGTTTGCCTATTGAACTGACTGGTTACTTTGGCAACACTTAAGAGTGTACAGTGCACAGAGGAGAACGTTATCATTTTCAAATGAAGATGAAAGAGAAGGCACTTAGTAACTATGTCAGAGATGATGATAGTAGCCCACAAGCCCATTAATATGTGACCATAAATTGGTTTATCAGAATAGCCACAGCCCCAGCAAAAGAGAAGAAGACTTCATAGGTTTGATAAAGGACAAGACCGGGTCATCTAAACAGGAAAAGAGGGCCTTGCAGACACAGACTGGATACTATGGCGGGGGCAGGGGAGCAGTCAGGCCATCAAGGCATCCATAGGCTGCCACCAGACACCACTCCTCTACTTTTGGTAACGTCTCTTGAACTTGGCATCTTTGTTAAAAAAAAAAAAAAAAAGAGAAGAAGAAGAAGAAGAAAGAAAAGAAAGAAAGAGAAGAGAAAAGAAAAAGAAGAAGAAATGATCATTTCACTTTTTCAGACTGTCAGACTGAAAGACTCAGAGGGCAGAGCACTTAACTACCCCCTAGCATGGAGTAAACGCCTAGCTGAGATACACACTCTTGGCCAGGTCTTATCTGCCTCAGCCTGGGTGAGTCACTGCTCAGTCTGGTGCACTAGAGACCAGGTTGTCTTAGGAAAAGCCCATCTTTGAACAGGAGTGGCCTACACTAGAAGTGGAGAAAGGATCCAGGCCCACGGGTACTGAAATTCCACTCATATAAGACACGTGAAAGGTGGAAAGAACCTTTCACGTGGCTTTTATCTGCCTTCCATGTTGGCTTCATAGGTCAGAATGTATCCCAAACACTTCCCACATCATCATTACTCAGTTGTGAGCTCCACAATAGCAATATCACACAGGAGCCTGTTTTAAATGCAGAATTTAGGACTGGGCTGTGGCTCATAGGGCACTTAGCTAACATGCACAAAGCCCTAGGTTCAGTCTCCAGCACTGTAAGAAGGAAAGAAGAGAGGGAGGGAGGGAGGGAGGGAGGGAGGGAGGGAGGGAGGGAGGGAGGGAGGGAGGAAATGAATCTCATCCACAACCCCAGGCACTACCATTAAATAAGATTCTGGGATAATTTGGAAACCATCCTTATGCACATTAAGGAGAGAGACTATTTAAATGTTGGGCCAATTAGATGAGAACTTCTGAGATCAGAATCCAGACATCCATACACTTCAGAGACTGTTGTCTGTGGGTAGTTTCGACAGTCTCATGTAGTCTAGGCTAGCTTTGAACTCTCTATACAACCAGAACTAACCATGTCGTGTCCTGCCTCTGTCTCCTAAATGCTGGGATTACATGTCTGCACCACCTTGTCTGCCCATCAGTACCTTTTAAACCTTTCTAGATCATTCTGATGTGCTACCAAGTTTCAGGACTGCATTATCAAAAGTAAAACTTAACCAAGAAACATGGAATAAAAAAGGGCAATCGTTCTTGAACTAGATCCCTTGAGAGAAACCCTAGTTATGGAAAGAAAACAGATATTTTCATATTTACACCCATACTTATACACTTCTAGGGTAACAGAGTGCCCGGGTGGGCAGAACATTTATTGGCATTAGGCACTGTGTTTATTGTTGCTGCCCATTTTCCAGTGATTTTAGAACTCTGTAGGGGAGGTGTTGTGACTTTGAAAGAGCTATTTTTATAATAGAATTGTTTTACTTAAAGGTTTATGTAACATGCTGTACTATTAAACAGTAAATAAAAAACACTGATAAACCCCAGGTCCCCCACAGGTAGCTTGGCACATCCTTAATTATCCAGTTTATGAGCAAATTGCCACCTCAGCTTTGGCTTTCAGCTTGTTAGGTGCATGTGTGCATGCACAAGCAGCTTACATGCAACATTCCCTGCCGTTTTAGTGTTTAAAGGAAATGGCCCAACTATGAAGGGGCAAGGGAGGAGTTATAAATAAAAGGAGTGAGATTTTGGTTGGAGACTTGGTGTTTTGGGCTTTGTTTGCAGCAAAAACTTGGTGTGTGTGGGGGCGTTCCACATTAGGGCACACTCATAGGTGGAGAGGCATTAAGTTAAACCCATCCAGCTGTTATACTGAGGAGTTTGAGGGAAAGGTGAAAACACACACACACACACACACACACACACACACACACACACACACACTCCCCTGTGCTACAGCCTACTTACTTTCCCTGCTGAGCAAATGTAGCTTTTACCCAATTAAGCCTTCCAAGAGGAAAATCCTCTTTTGCCTTTGTCATTCAAATTGAAGATAAACACCAATCAGACAGCATCAGTTCCTTTTGTTCTATTTACTGCTTTACAAATGTGTTCCTTTGTTCAGTCTTCTGAGTGTTTACACCCCTCTCTAACCCGAGAACTCTTAGAAAGTATAGCTTTTCTTGGAGTGTCACGGAATCAGAGTGCCTTGCAGACGCCCCCGATGGGCTCCCCCTGGCGTTAGCACCTTGAATCTCCTTGCCAGCATGAATCCCTCTGCTGGTTCACTGAAGGTCTGGAAAGATTGGCTGAGATACAAGTGGTAGAAAAAGAGTGGGCACGCTAGTTTCTTTAGGAATCGCCGCCTCTTCTTACAAAATTTCATGAATTAGCTTGATGAGTGTGAGAATCTTTTTTTTTACCTTTCCTCTGTAGGAACCAGCATGGGCATCTGTGGGCTCTCCCCACATCCCCAAGTCATGGGCTCAGAATGCTTCCACAAGGCATCCAAGTATCACAAACCATTGCAAGCCCCTGCATCCGGTATTGATTAAACAATGTCTGGAGCTGGCAAACATTATTAATATATAGAATGCTAGAGAGATTGATTGCGCTCCTTTCATTTTTCTTCTTCCTGCCAGCCCCCTACAGGAGAAAGCCCTGCAGCTGTTCCGAATCCCATTGCCAGGGTCATATTATAGCTTGTTTTGATGTTTGACCAACAAGTTCTGTGCCTCATACAGGGACAAGCCAAGGAGAACATCCCGAGTTCCAACTGAAGGCCAAGGCACAATCACTCTGTCAGGTATTGTTAGTAAGTCAGGACCATAAAAGATAATAAACTCTCTCCCATCTTTTATGACGGCACACAGAGATCAAACATTTTCCAAACCAGAGCACAAAGCCCCCAGGACCAGTTCTCCCTGACAGATGTTCATCTGCTATCTTGGTATTGACGTGTTACTTAATTTATTGACCCACAGAGGGAAGGAAATACAAAGACCCAAGAAGTCTGGTATTGTACAAGCTATGAGCTTTTGAAATAAACTGAATACTCTATGCATGTTTTAGGAACTATCTAACTAGTGTTCTTTTACTATTTTTCTGTCTCAAACAACTTTAAACAAATAAAAAAAAAAAACAGAAGAGGAGTTGGACAAAAAAGCTTTTGTTGTTTTTATCTTTTACTCAATGATCGATACACTTAATGATCCATGACACTTTTGACCACAAAACACCTGATTCACCTTAGGTTTCTTAGGTTGATTAAGAATGGGGTGAAACAGAGCTTAACAATGGAATGTTACACACTTTTGGTCTTTCTCACTTGAATCAATTCTGCATAGCTAGACGGAGCATGGTGAGGCAGAACCCTGCACATCTCCAGGATGACCAAGCCTTAAACAAAGAGAAGACCCACACCCAGCAGTGTCCAAAGTCCTCCTTCAGGGAGGCACAGCAGCCTTCATTCATCCCACATGCCCTCAGTCCTTTTCCATCGCAGCCTGTGTCCCAGGCTGACTAAATAAAATGCTCGTTTCTCCTTCCACCACTGTGACTTTGCTCATAAAGTCCTTGCTCTGATCTACAAATAAAAGTCCTCTAAGAGTCGGGCACGATCAATTGTGCTTCCACTAATTACTCTAGGTCTTTATGTAAATCTCCCAGAGATCAATTGTGAGTACGATTCCCCTTCTACACATCTCCTTGAATAAACCATCAACTATTATACATCTTTTGGCCTCACCCATCCCTTCCATGTCTCATATCAAGGATGTAATAATACCCTGTGGTGACTAGTATTACTTATACACTTGATGGAATTGGAATCACCTGAAAGAAGGGCCTCTGGAGATGATTGGGGGTGGTGGGCATCTTGATTGCATCAATGGGGGTGAAAAGACCCCTACTGTGGTGGCACCACTCCTTGACTGGGATCCTACACTGTATCAATAAGAAAAGGAACTAAGCAGTAACTCTCAAGGATCACTCACAGCTTTCTGACTGTGGGTGTGATATGACAAGCTACTTCAAACTTGTGCTGGCCTGACTTCCCTGTTAGGACAGACTACAACTTTGAAACATGAGCCAAAATAAACCCCTCTGTCCTTCCAAGTTGCCTTTGTCAGAGTTTTATCACAGAGACAGGAAAAATAACTCAGCCATACCTCATGTTCCACAAATGTTTGTTTCATTCATAAATACCATACTCATCTTTGAAATTCTTTCCTCCAAAGCCTTCTATGATTCCACTTGAACTGTAAATAAGGACCAAACTCATTGAACTTCCATTCAAAACCTTCCAAATACATGCCTATACATCTTTAGAATGTACCTAAATGACCCCAACCTGTTTAAAAAAATCACCTGCCAAAACTGTTTTCTTTCTGTATCCCACCACACTCGTATATAGGCCCCAGCTGCCCCTGCTCGCCACCCTCCATGCTCACACCCACCTGCACATCTCCATTAATTATGAGCTCAAACAACAGCACCATCTTTCTTCTCTACGAGGCTTTCACAGGCAACTCTGGCTTCAGAGATTGATGAAGTTACATAATAACACCTGGTATGTCTTCTAGACAATCCTTAGAAATCTTCATTACCATCAAGTGCCATATAATTTTGAAGGTATGAATTTTGTTTCCTTCCTTTTTAAACTCCCCATTGTTCCACTCAGCACTCATCAAATATTTTATCACTTTTCTTTAATATACACTAAAGCATAGTGTTTGATGTGTCAGTTGAATCAAGCAAAATGTTATTCCACCTTAGGTTCCAGGCCAAATGGTTTGCCTGTCATGAATAATCAGAACGTCTTATTGTTTATCAAGGATGCTTATTTTTAAAAGTTAATGACTTATAAGAAATCACAGCCTAGCACACAAATACATCTACACATAACTAAATACATAAATACATAACTAAAACCACAATTCTGACTTTAATTCCTAACCATCTTTTACAGGAAGCAACCTAATATTTGCCATTTTATTTCAACATCTTAAAAAAATAGTCATCACATCCAAGCAACAGTTTTTATAACTTACAAATGAGACACAATCAACTAATGAGTTACTGTTGAAAAAATATCTCAACTTTAGAAATTTCTAGCTGATAGAAAAACTCTAAAAGCTTATAAAGATAGAGATATGTAGATTTGTGGAATCTTGTTGCTACCTTGTATGTCCAAGATTACAGAATACAATAGCAAAAAGGAAGACTTCCAGGAAAGACAGCAGACTAGAAATTTCCACATGACTCAGTGAAGTAGAAGAATCAGAATATGAAAAATAACTAGACTCTACTCCAAAGAGAGAAAGAAAGAGAGAGGGGGAGGGAAGAGCTTCAGAAATTCACAAAGGTTATGATAGGATATCTGAAAAGCACAGAGAAAAAGAAAGATGACATAGTTGTGATTGTGTGGCTCCCTGGCTGGGGTGGGAGAGGGGAACAGAACTCTGGGAAAAAGAAAGAGCAAGTCATTGCCCCTGGACAAGTCTGCAAATGGATCAAATCCAGTTGAGGTTTCTGATGAGAAATTGGTTCCTCCAGCAGTTAGGTCAATGGGAAGGAATCCCATTTTGTCATTCTATATGTCTTGGAGAACAATGGCTGGGAACCATCTTCAGACTGAACCTATGTTTCTAACTGAGTGACCCTGAGGACCTGAGATCAGAGAGCAACCATAAGTCAGGGAATCTGAATTGAACCTGGCCACAGCCTTAGAATGAAAGGCAATTGTAAAGAGTGGTCAGGCTCAACACTGACAAGCCACAAAGTGCTGGTGGCAGGAAGCCTTCCTTGTTTTAATTTTTTATTCTCCATTCATTCATTAAATTTCATTTGTGCATGTTTTTTCAGTATTGCACAGTGTATTCATCACTTTTCTGATGCTGTTATAGAATATCCTAACAAAAAGGCAACTTACGGGTGGGCAAAGGTTCTGACTTACGGTTCCAGGAGGGATGCAGTTCATTGCTGTAGGAAAGGCCTGACAGCAGCAACATGGATCTGCCTGTAATGTTTTATCCACACACAGGAAGCACAAAGAGGTGGGGAGGTGAGGAGAACCAGGCAGTAAAGATTTAAAGCCTAACCCAATATTATACTTCCTCCAGCAAGGCTCCACTTCCTAGAGATTCCATAACCTTCTCAAACAGCACCACCAACTAGGGACCAAATGACCAGATACATGGGGCTATGAGAGACATTTACCATTCAAACCACAACATTCTGCCCCTGGCCCACCATAGATTCATGGCCATCTCATGACAAAAACAATCAATTCTTTTGACTTCAGAAGTTCCCTTAGTCTTTAACAGTCCCAACACTATTCAAATATCCAAAGACTCTTCGGGGATTCAAGGCAATCTCTTAACTGTAATATCCTATAAAATAAAAAACAAATTACATGCTTCCAACATACAATGGCACAGAGTACATTCACTCATTCCAGGGGAGGAGTGGAAACATGGTGATGAGCAATCAGACTGGCACAAGACCAAAACTAATCAGACCAAACACTAAATCCTGTCACTATGGCTCTGGCATTTGGGACTTCAGTTTCAAGGGCCTAAGTGGATCAGCCTCTCCAGCTTTGCTGCCTGCAATACACATTTGTCTCTTGAGATGGCTCCACTTCCCATATGCGGCCCTCCTTGGCAGATATCCCACTATTGTGGCATCTCTGACATCTTTGGGTCTGCATTGCAGCTCAGGCTTCACCTTCACAGCATCATACAATGGCCTCTCAGGGCCTCCTCTCAGGGCCTCCTCTCAGGGATGCTGACCCTACACTGAGAACATGAGGAAGGATCCTTGATTCCTTCAATCTTGGGCCTTTCTTGATCGCTAGCTAATACTTTCTGTTCTGTGTCTTTTTACTATGAATGAAACTGTAAACAAATAAGAAAAAGGACTATTTCCTATACTTTTCCTTACCTCTATGATTAAACTGAAATTATGAACATTGAGATGTTGCAATAGATATTAAAGACATAAGGGAAAACAGAATAATCAGAATGGAGGTTCTTCGGTGGATGACAGAAAGTAACCCTTCATTCTCAAAAAATCATATGCAAGAGGCAGAAATATAGTTATACCAGAGCTTAACTTCTGCCAGAGAAGGTTCCAACCTCTCTGAGGCACATTCTTCTCTTGAATCCTATTCTAAAACTTCCCATGCACATGCAGGCAGCATTAACTGGACTAAGTGTGTTATTTAAAGAGTCACATGAAATTGGAAGGAGAAAATTTTAGGGTACTCTAGGGGGGACCTAGAAGGCAGCAGAGGTGGGTATGTTCAAAATACATTGTATATATGTATAAAATTCTCAAAGAATACACAAAAAAAATAGACATATTAAAATCAAATTAGCTGGGCGGTGGTGGCCTTTGGCCTTTAACTCGGGAGGCAGAGGCAGGCAGATCTCTGTGAGTTCAAGGCCAGCCTGGGCTACAGAGTGAGTTCCAGGAAAGGCGCAAAACTACACAGAGAAACCCTGTCTCAGAAAATGGAAAAAAAAAATCAAATTAGTGACTCACAAATCGTTGCAGAGATGTGTTTAGAGGTGATGCTGTTCTTGTACAGGGAGAGAACTCCATGAATATTGAGTTCCAATGATGCAGAAAATATAAGAGTGCAAAGGAAAGGTGCTAAGTGTCCAGGGAATTAAAGAATATAAATCCTATGGTCATGAGGACTAGCAATGAGCTATAAGATACTCCAGGTTCAAAAAATGAAAAACAATTTCAGTTGCTTTTGATGGCTGCAAGGGTCTTTCAACAATGTACCTCCTTTAAGTGTCTAATTTCCTTTCATGGTTTGTAAATATTTTTTCTTTTAATATAAATTCACTCTCTGAAAAATCATAAATCCTAAATTCTTGTTCTGCTAATAGCACAGTGTTGTAAAATTTAGGTAGAAATGGATGTGGTATTTGATACTAAAGTGCTTACAGAATGATTTAGTGAATTCCATATGGTTAAAGCTATTATTCAAGAGATTTCTAATGAATAAGCTCTTCTAATAAGTTTTAATTTTTTTGCAAGTCTAACAGAGGATAAAATGTTCAATGGGAAAGTGAATATTTGTACAATCAAAGAACTGTAAGTTACTATTGAGATCAGTATGTATCAACACTGCTGTTAACTACTTTTCTGCAATGATGTATTTGGGAAGGTTGGTTATTACATGGAAAAAGATTATACTCAGGGAGTGTAACATGAACAAATAGAGCCTGCTGGTATCTAGGTAAAAAGAGTTGAGAGCCAAGGAAAAAGTAACAGCTGGAAGTCCATTGGAGAAGGCCCACTTGGTACAATAAAAGCTGGGCAACCTCAGCTTTAGAATTGATTGCCTATAGATTCTTAATCTTTCTTAATCTAGTAGCTCTTCAGTTTTACTTTAGATTTTGTCCCTACAATTTTATGAAACAGAAAATTATTGAGAACATGTTAAGCTAAGGTGGGTGTTTCAGTAAAGAGCAAGATGCTTCCACATCCTAGCTGGAAGCAAAGCTGGTCAGGGAGGAGAGTCAAGACGTACTATTTTTTATGTGAAAGTGAAGCCGGGATTTTGACAAACCACATAAATAGTGGAGAATAAAGCTGAAAACTTCCTTCTGTCATTCTGGTGAAGCCATCTTCAATTCAGTCCCACCTGGGCACACCTGTAAATAAATGTCACAGTGAGAAAGAAGTCTTCACCCCTCTGGTCTGTTAACATTTTCCAGTAATGTGACTTTTTAATTAAATTTGTTCTTTGATAATTTTATACATGCATGTAATACATCTGATTAGTATGATTACAAAGAATGTATTTTAGAATTATTTGGACAGAAAACATACTCTGTGTGTATGTGTACACATGTGTATATATGTGTACACATGAATATGTTTGTTCAGATATGTATATGCATATGTATGCTGAGGACAAAAGTTACTGTTGGGTGTCTTCCTCAACCTCTTTTTTTTTTTTTTTTTTTTTGAGCCAGGGCTTCTCTTGGTACCTGGAGTGAACCGGCTCAGCCAGTCTAGGTAGCCAGCCAATGAACCCAAAAGATCACCCTGTCTCTGCCTCCCCAGCACTGGGATTACAGTGTACCTCTTTGGGTTTGTTTTCACATGAGTTCTGGGGACCAAACTCAAATTCTCATGCTCATCCAGCAAGTACTTTATCATCTCAGCCCTCTCTCCAAGTCACCAAAGCATTCTTTTTCACTTAGCAAATTTTCTAATGCCTTTTGGAGCTCATTGAAAAAAAAGATTAAACCTTACTTGTAAGATTCCAGATCTTGAATTATATGCAGCATGGTCCTGAATTAAAAATAAAAACTTGGGTTTATTCAAATCCATTTGTTTGGAAATAAATGAAGGCATATGTATAAATTTAGAATGTCTTCCAAATAAGATCCCAGCTTTTTTCCAGAAGTCCTCAGAACTATGGGTTCTTCTACCCCAGCTGTGGGGCTGGTGAGGCTGCTGTGTTGGGGTCTAGATGCTCGACTCTGCCCTTCAAAGGAAAGTCCCCAAAGACAAGTAATGCCTTTTGTTGACAATAGTCAGAGTCTGCCTTCATGCCTTCAAAACTGTTTTAAAAGTGAAAAATTATGTTTATTGGGCTCGCCTGGTGTCACAGAAGAATTCATCCACTTTTTCTTTTTTTCTTTTTTTCCCTTTCTTTCTTTTTTAACCTATTTTTTTTTTTTGCATTCCTATGAGGTAGACTGTATCCGCCTTTTTTTTCTGATAGAAAAAGCAAGTCTCAGAGAGACTTTGGGGATTTGATGTAGCATAAGGATCTACACACATTTTCTAACTTGAGTCTTTCCTGGTCCCCACTGTAATGTGTTTTATGTGGTAGTCCCCAGTACCAGATGTCCAGACAATTCTAACCCTATGTCAGTTAAGAGCCAGGCAAAGTCTAAATCTTCTTTATATATGTGGCACTAGGTTCATTTTCCCAGGAAACCAACCACATTTAAAACTGGAGCCACAAACCCACGGCATTCTCAAGCCTTCAGGTCTCACCTTCGAAGCCAATGGCCTCAGAAGAAAGAAGCAAACTTCTTCTTTTTTTTTTTTTTTCATTTTTCTTTATTAAGAAATTTTCTACTCACTCCACGTATTATCTACAGATCCCTCCTCCTCCATCCTCCCATTCCCCAGCCCTCTTTCCCAAGCCACCCCACATCCCCACATCCCCCAAATCAAGGTCTCCCACGCGGAGTCAGCAGGGCCCAGCACACTGAGCCCAGGCAGGTCCAAGCCCCTTCCCACTGCACCAAGGCTGTGCAAGGTGTCACATCACAGGCACCGGATTCCCAGAAGCCTGCCCATAGACCAGGGACAGATCCCAATTCCCCTACCTGGGTGCCCCCAAACAGTTCAAGCCAAACAACTGTCTTCTGTATCCAGAGGGCCTAGCCCAGTCCCATGGGGGCTCCATAGCCACCAGTCCACAGTTCATGGGCTTCCACTAGTGTGGCCGGTCATCTCTGTGTGTCCTCCCATCATGATCTTGATGTCCTGCAGTATCGCTGCTCTCTCTCCTCAATTGGATTTCCGGAGCTCAGCCTTGTGCCTGGCCATGGACCTCTGTATCTGCCTCCATCAGTCACTGGACAAAGGCTCTATGATGACAGTTGGGTTATTTGCTAGGCTGGTCACCAGAGTAGACCGGTCCAGGCACCCTCTGGGCCACTGCCAGCAGACCAAGGTGGGGTCAACCTTGTGGATTCCTGACAGCCTCCCCAGCACCCTGCCTCTTCCTATTCCCATAGAAGCAAACTTCTTAAAGACACATTTCTTGCACTTCTAAGTCCCTGGAGTTTCCTTCTGTGATAGAGTAGTGAACAGAAGTAGCAGAATTCTGTTACCTTCTCTGAGGGATGAGAGTTCCCATGTTTCTTCCTGGGATTACAGAAGCCTGGCCCCATACTTAGGAAGTATGAAAACTAGGCCTAACAGACCAGGTTAGGAAGAGGTTCAATGGCAAAACCTAGGGACTCTGCTGTACTTTCTTTTCAATCTATTCAGTATAGAAACTTTTCATTCCTTCCTCTTACCCAGCCTTGTGGCTCGTGCCTGATCCCCACCCCATACACACACACACACACACACACACACACACACACACACACACACACACACACATTGCAAGATACATTCCGTCATGAGTTCTCCCAGCCCAGAGCAAAACAAATCAGGCAGAACCATATAATTTATCGCACCAAACTGGAATTACCCCCACCCACTTAAAAAATCTGGCTTCCTTTCAGGGTAACAGCAACTAGGCTCTGGCAGGGCTCAGTCAACGTGGGTGATCTGTGACATGTGGCAAAAATACAGAACTCATCAGATTTAATAAAACAAAGTTCCACACACTATTGGAAGGCTTCTCTCAACAAAGGCCTTAAAGAGTTACGGCAGGCAGTCCCCCAGCTTTCAGGGGGAAGCAACCTCCTCGGAGTACAAAGCTCCTCCAGGACTCAGAAGTCTTGAAAGACCAACTGGCTGTCCCTAGCAGACAGGGGAAGTGCTAGAGACAGGAATAAATGCCAACAGAACAGATGTGCCCATTGTGAAGTAAGAGTAAGAGGATCGCCAGTGTGTCCACTCTGGGCACGGGAATGTCACGTTTCTTTGCTCTGCATTCCACAGCAGACAGAGGACGTGTCCTCTGCTGCCAACCAACCACAGTGCACCAAGTAGTCAGCAGCTGGTTCCCCAGAGTGAGTCCAAGAAATGACACTGGAGTCCAAGTCACTAAGATTCTCCCAGGGAAGCTGTGGGTGGCCTTGATGCCTACACAACTGAAGTGCATATTTGAGAGAATTCGTTTTAGAGGCAACCACTGGGAACCCCCAGGACAAGCAAGTGCACTTGTCAAAACTGTGTCACAGCGTTTCCTCATCTTGTGAAAAACCAGTTGCTGTTAGAGAGATAGAAAAAGAAGCCAAGAGCCAAAAACTTGGTGACTGAGGGCACAAAAGAAGCCCTCGGGACCTTGGAAGTCTGGTCTTTAGACAGTAGTCACTAAGGCTTCAGACCACTTGTCAATGGCTCTGCTTGTGCCTCTAGTAGCAACAGGAAAAGACGCAATTCCTCACCTGTCCCCCAGGCACCTGGCCACAATTCAGAAGGTATGCGCACTGTCCCTTCACAGATTGGGAAGCCCAAGTGATAAGGATGTAAGGTGACTCACTAGAGCCTGGAACTGCTGGAGCCCAGGATTCAAGCCCAGGGCAGTTTGGCTGCCCATGCATCCTGCCACATCTTTGCTGTCTTGAAGGCTGCTGAACAGTGAACTAAACCCTGAGGTAGAAAGCCAGTCAGCAAAAATCCAACCTGTGTCCTATAAAAACAAAGTCAAGCACTGTGAGCTAGGATGGTCCTTTTACACAGATTGCTATAGTCACACTTTGCTGATGACTTGCTCCAGGTGGTCCAGTGTCTCAGGAAGGCCTTGCCTCCGATACATTAGGCAAGCTGCTGGAGAAACTGTGGGGGAACCATACACATAAAATAGGGAATTATGTGATGAATAAAAGTTATTACTGTTAAGCCAGAGATAATAACCTAAAGTGATTTATTTAAGGTTTTCCGCATCTAAACTAAACTGATGATATGGTCTATGAATGACCATTAAAGGGGATGGATGTTATGGTTCTTAAGGAGTCTGTATTTGTGGCTCCCCTCTCACTCAGTGTATTTGGAGAGATGATGTGGCATGAAGGCAGCTTTTGTAAGACAACCCATGAGGAGTCCCAGCTCACAAAGCCCAGCCTGCAGTCAGCATCACCTGAAGACACAAGGGTGGCCCCTCTTACAGAGTTTTCCATGCTCTCAGCCCTGGATTCAAATCTGAATCAAAGCTGAAGGCAGACAGACCCTTCATTGCCAATGTCAATGGTTCTAAGTCACCTGGTCACTAAAGCTAAACTGTGTCAGAAGCTGGTGGGGGAGGGGAGATTAGAGTCAGAGTCACTCCCCAGCCTTAGCCCTTACCTGTCTTGACTCCTGACTGGAATCTTCATCTTCCACCACTATCAGTACTTGGGAAACACCTGCCTCCACTTCTTCACGCTCAAGTAACTGTCTGCATAGATGCTTCCCACATTTATGGAAGGCACAGGTATTCTGTAGCCTCAGTATACTTCAGAAGGATTGGAACACTGTAGATGTAACCAGCTTGTTAAATAAGAAACACAGAACCAATTGCAGAGTTAAAAACCACGAGGTCAGAGCAAGAGTGGAAAACCTTACCCTTCACTGCTTCTGCTGTTCTTCCTCTCTGCAAGAGACCTACTTCTGTGTGTCCTATTTAAAGACTTTCTGTTCTGTTTTCTCATTGGTTGTAAACCCAGCCACATGACCTCCTCGTCACTGCCTGTTTGTACAGACCTCCAGGTCTTCTATGGTTGATATTGAAATTAAAGGTGTGTGTCTGCCATGCTGGCTGTGTCCTTGAACACACAGAGATCTACCTAGCTCTGCCTCCCAAGTGCTGGGATTAAAGGCGTGCCCCACTACTGCTCGGCTTCTGCTCTGGCTTGCTCTGACCTCAAGGCAACTTTATTGACATACAAATAAAATCACATTTCAATACAAATAAAATATCACTATAGAACACTTATGTGCCTCTCCTTGAATCATCTGAGCATTTAATGAAAACTGTTTTAGTAAGGCAGACATTTAAAGAGATAATTGACATGTGATATAAATTCCTCTGACTTCAATTATCCCAGCCTCACAATATCATACACTGCTTCCTCTAGCCATTTGTACCAGTGACATAAGGGCTGCTATAATCTTGATACTCCTTTCCTGGAGTACTCTTCATGTTTCCCTGGCATACCACTTCCCAGGACATCTTTATGCTGCCTTACATCCAGTGAGCCAGCTTGGCAATGGCATTCCCCTCTATTAAATCACACAGAAGACTACCACATATGGCTATTGTGACCAGTTGCCTAATAAACTGAATAACAGAATAACCATTTATAATTAGAAATTATGAAATAGCTTCCTAGAGCTGATGCTTTATACATTTTCATAAGGTTAAGTGAAAACACCCCTGCTAGATGCTTCCTGCAATCACTTACTTGGAATTTTTGAAGTTGTAGTTGACTTTTGGATGGCATCCATCTTGTTTTCTCAAATACTTGCTCTACCCCAAGTTTCTGTCACCAGCTACACAATGGTGCCAAACATTAAGAACATTGATTTTTTCACATCTGTCTCTGCCACACTTAATCTCCACATCTGCCAGATGTGCTGGACTCTGTTCCTTGTTCACAATGCAAACATAGGCTATTGCTGGGGTTATCTAATCCCTGAAGCATCTTTCTTCTGTCTAACCTGTCAGATTCCCCTTTTTCTGACTGTGACTGACTTTATGTATCACATAGCCAAAAAAGGAAAAAAAAAAAAAAAGATTGAGTAATAACCCTTGCCCCCTAACCCAAAACCCAACACTTTCTGTTAAGCCGGAAGAAGTTAAACTAAAACTAAAATTCTTGGTCAGAGTTCATTTTCAACACTCTTGGGACTTTCTAAAGGAAACTCCACTCTAACCTTAGCTGTCAGCACATCAGCAAAACTGTTCCCAAACTCCGAGAGAGTTTTCTCTGAGCCTCCAGAGAACACTTAGGGGCCAAGCTTTCTCCAAGTCAGCTTCTTCATTCCCTAGCCGTATGCTCAGGCCACTCTTCTCTGGATGTCTGCTGCTCCCCATCTTGGTGGTTCTCCTTCAGTTGGGACCTTTTTCTCTCCTCCCAAGCATGAAAACTCCAACTACTGCCTGAATACCCAGCTCTGACTCCTTGTCCCAAACAAAGTTTATTTTTCCCTTTAAACCACAAACTTCCCTATTAGATGCAGAAAAATTAAAATGCAAATGTTGAAATAGAGCTCAAACTATTGACAGAATATTAACAATAAATCTTAATTTACTTATCACCTAATACACTCCAGGTATTTGAGATGCTCTGTGTTGTAACTGCCTCAACACAGGTCACAGAATTGGGAGTCTGTGCTGAGGGAATGAATCTTCCTAGGGTCATATGGTCAGCAAGCAAAGGAGAGACTCAGGGCGAGGAGCTTCAGGTTTCAGAGTCTATATTTTTTTAAGCCATCACTAAAATAATTCCTTATTTTTTTCAGGAACACTGGGGCTTCTAATAGAACAAACAGGGCAAGTTAATAACAATTCATTAACAGCTGATTTGTTTTTCTCATGAGGCAAAGACTATGAGGCAGTGTCAAATGGGAGTGTCCTTTTTATTTTATTTTATTCAAATATACACAGCTTAAAACATACTATGTCAGTAATTCTTAAAACCACAATCCATGATACTTATTGAGTTCTACAATACAGCTACAAGTCACTTGTCAAACATAAATCTCCACCAATTACAGAAATAACAACAGAAATAATTGTTCCTATTCCTCCTTTCTTGGCAATCCCACCTTCCTTCTTTCTTTCCTTCCTTCCTTCCTTCCTTCTTTCCTTCCTTCCTTCCATCCTTTGTTCCTTCCTTCCTCCCTTCCATCCTTCCTTCCTTCCTTCCTTTCATTTTCTATTTTTCTTTTGTTGAAAATGTATTTTCTCCATACATTTTCTATTTATGGTTTCCTCTCTCCCAACTCCTGCCAGTTCCTTCCCACCTTCCTCCCATCTGAATCCACACCATTTCTGCCTCTCCTTAGAAAACAATAATCTAAGGAATAATAATAAAGTAAAATAAGGTAAAACAAGAACAAACAAACTGGAATAGAAAAAATAAACAAAAGAAAAAGAGCCAAAGAAAAAGCAAGAGAAACACACACACACACACACACACACACACACACACACACACACACACCTGTACACTCGGGGATTTCATAAAAACACAAAACCAGGAGCCATAAAGGACCTGAAGGGCTAAAAATAATTCAAAAAAATCTATAAGCTCTGACAAAACATTATGAGACAAAGAATCTCCAAAGATGTCACTGAGTTCTTTCTGTGTTGGCCACCTACTGTTGGGCAGAGGGCCTGCCCTTAAGAGTGGTTTGTGTCTCCTGTGAGACTCCATTGGAAAGAACTAATTTTTTATTTGGAAGTGTTTATCAATTGGAGATAGGGGTGAGGGCATGTGTCCACTTCCCCTCTCAGCACTAGGACCCCATCTGGCTTAGACTCCTGCAGGCTTTGTGCATGCTGCCACAGTCTCTGTGAGTTCATGTGTGTCAACCTGCTGTACATAGAGGGCCTCGGCGTCCTCCACCCCCTCTGACTCTTACAGTCTTTTCACCCCCACTTCCACAGGGCTCCCTGAGCCCTGAGGAAAGGGATTTGATGGAGACATGCCATTTTGGACAGAGTGTTCCAAGGTGTCTCACAACCTCTTTATCCTGTCCATCTGTGGGTCTCTGTACTTGTTTCCATCTGCTCCAGGAAGAAGCTTCTCTGATGATGATTGAGCAAGGCACTGACCTCAGTACAGCAGAATGTCATTAGGAATCATTTTAGAGTGACATTCCTTTAGCAGAATGATAGTATTTGTTCCTGGTCTATCTGGTCTCAGGTTTTCGGTCACCCAAGCAGTTCCAGGGATGGTTGCCATCTCACAGAGTGAGATGCTGGTTGGTTACTCCCAAAATTTTGTGCCACTATTGCACTAGAGCATCTTGCAGACAGGTCATCATTGCAGATCAGAAGGTTTATAGCCAGTTTCCTTTGGTAGTGCACAAATTACCTTCCAGTACCATGAACACGAGTCTGTAGGAGTGAAGGTTCTAGGTAGGAACCAGCTTGATTGAAAAGAGTTGTATACTGCTGTCTTTAGCAATAGGGCCTACTGTCAGTGTTTGGAGAGCAACCAGTAGCCTGTGCAATAGCCTGCGGTTTGGAGGGAAAGACCCCTTTTCCTTTCTTTTCTTTTTTTTTTTTTTTGTTTGTTTGTTTGTTTGTGTTTTTTGAGACAGGGTTTCTCTGTGCAGTTTTGGTGCCTGTTCTGGATCTTGCTCTGTAGACCAGGCTGGCCTCGAACTCACAGAGATCCACCTGGCTCTGCCTCCCAAGTGCTGGAATTAAAGGCATGGGCCACCACCGCCCAGCTAAGACCCCTGTTCTTAAAGTCACTGGGTCATCTTGGAGCTACAGATAATCTCACTCCTCTCACCCACATTCCAGCTCTCACCACACGCCTGGTGATTGCACAACTCATGCCATATGAAATCTCCCAGAGCACATTGTTGTTTTTAAGGGCACACCTCTGCACGGATTTATTAATAAAATCAACCTGAATCAGGCTTTGGGATTGGGAATCTCTGGGTCTGCTACTGCTTTATGCTTTTGGCACTCTCATTTTTAATGTTTTTTTTCCTCTTTTTCCTAAAGGCTTTGATATCTATGATAGAAGGTAAAAATATTATATTGTCTCTTTCTACTAAAAGGAAACTGAGTCATGAAACCAGATGCTCCCAGTTTTATGGCAAATAATCTCCCTCTGAATCCAGTGTAAGGAAAAACTGAAAGTACTTCAAAATATACATTCAGTTCCAACAACAAAACTCCCAGATGCAGCAACCAGGAAGAAAGTTTTCTGCTGAAATGTCAACATTCTCTCATTAATGCCATCTGGGGTACTGGTGTCTGGGATGGAAAAGGGATTACAGACTAAGTTCCGACTCCGGGAGATAATGCTGAGATGATTGGGAGGGTTGAAAGATGGGCTCAGACATGTTTTGCATCTGCCACCCTTTGGGTAATGTATAATGAAATAGTGTTAGTTAAGGCTTTGTGGCTTCAGACTTTTAGAGATTGTCATAAGGAACTAACCCTAGAAACACAGATCTATCTGTTCGCAGAGAGGAGTCATAGTCTGTCACTTGATACTGGTGTTTCACCACCAATTTTTATCTAAAGCAACTAGAGTTTATGTTCTCCCTTGCTTATCAAAAAATAAAGTCAAAAATCCAAAGATTGCAGGGGTGCAGAAATTCTGGATTTCTAGGAACGGTCACTCTGTTGACAGTTTTAATGCAAATAAAAGTCAACTAAAAGTTCCCATTGTCAGAAGGGACCAACCATAGGGGAAGGAGCCTGTGGCCATAGAGGATCCCCAGTAGGGACAAATACCAAACAAGGACACCTGAATGGAGATTCAAGCAACCAGTAGCAGCTGTAACAAAGCAGCAGGGACAGGAAATACATGCCCCTGGTTTTGACAGCTGACTTTATTCCATGGTTCAATCTCAGGCTCTCATGTACATTAACACCATAACAACAGCCCTAAAATACTGAGGTGAAGAAACTTGACCCAGGTCAAAGAACTAGCCACACTTCCAAACAAAGCCTATTTAATACACTCAACTGTATAATGATTCAGATTATTTAATAGTTTATATAGCGATGGATAAGTGAACTAGAGAAGTAACCTATTAAGAAGAGTCATCAAATGCCACCAAAATTGAAAAGCTGATCTCACGTTGTGATTTTAAGTTAGTATTGCATCTAGAAGTCTTTCCCCTACTAGGTTCTCACACGTCCTTTCTTCCTTAAAATTATTAATGCTATTGTTTAACTCTAATTTCTTGAGTTATTGATAAACATTTGTAGAATGATATGCCCTTCATCTTTTTTCCTAATGACAAAGAATTGAAAGAAAAAAAAAGGAAACTAAAAATTATACTCTTTCTTTGTTCTCTTTCTTGACTCCTGTATGGAGCATTTTAGACAGGATTCTGGCACATATCACAAAACATCTTACTCAAACCATTTTCAGCAGGAAAAAGTAATTTATGGACTGTTGTAATAAAAAAAAGGAACTCACACAGCTTGAGTTAGGGCTCAAACAATGAGCCACTTTTCACTCTTCATTCCTCAGCACCACACTGGTGGTGTAGGTTCCAGATCTGGCCTCCGGCTGGATAAAAAGATGCCCACAGAAATTCTCCCTCATCTCCTCCAATCTTCAAGTCCCAATAGAAGGGAGTCTACATGCCCCCACAAGCTTCAGGACATTTGTTTCATTGGGCAGAATGTATTGCTCTTTCTTTATTACATGCTCACCATTGAAGCAGTCCTTGCTGATGAGGGACTACAAAGAGCGGGCTGACTTAGGGAATCTATGCCTGCAGTGGGGTCAGCCTGCCCACACCACATAAATGAGAGGAAGAGAAAGCATGAAGGAATTTGAGGCAGCATAGGCACCAGAAGTCAAGGTGGCAAAATCAACAAAGACCCACCTCTGAGGAGTCCCAACCATCTCTTCATAATAGCAGTTCTCAGAAGTAGAGTGATAGTAGGTAATAACCCACAGAAACTTCCAGAAGAAATCGTCATGATTAGAATTGGTGAGCAGGGCCTGAGGTGTGCTCCAGAACCTCCCCACAGGGAAGGGGAATCTTTCTCATTGAATAGGAATTACGTCGCCTCAAAACAAACCAAAGCTCCAGAGGGAAGTACTCAGCTCCAAATGAAGAGTTATGTTGTTTTAGCCAGTGTGTGGAAACTGGACACTATGAGTTCATCACTGAAATATGCACAGTGGCCTCAGTGGGCAAGTTACGTGAACATTCAGGCTGTCCTCTCAACACACAGCAGACAAGAAATAAAGTCATTCTGAAATAGAAAAACATCAAGATATATTCCAGGAGGCAAAAGATCTATCTAGAACATCAGAGGAGATATTTAATTAAGGTCCTGAGACTGATGGCAGGAAATCACAGTCCTCAAAAGCAGTCTGTTCTTGCCACAAATGGCATGCAGAATTGGAAAATCTTCCTTAGTAGTGAAAAAACAGTCTAAGGGCCATGAGTAGAGATGGTAACCTTGACGGTTGCCAATTCAACCAATTTTAAATATTTGAAATATCTTTCAGCCCCCGTCGAAATAAGACAGAGGTTGTGATTTCTGAGACAAGGACATTTCTGTGACACCCCTTGCATGCCCCCAACACACACACACACACACACACACACGCACGCACGCACGCACGCACGCACGCACGCACGGTCCATGTCTCTTACTAAGAGGGTCAACAAAACAGCATGTTTGAGATAATGACCTCTAAGCAGCTTAAGATGACTGCCTACAAGACCAATATTTAAAGGCAGGGACATATGCTAGAAAGAAAGAGAAACAGAGGCAATTGTACATTTTAAGACAGGAAATTAGTGATGGGTGAAAAATGAAAGATTGTGAATTTTCCCCCACTGAGCATGTAGTATGAAGGAAAACACAAGACAACACAACTTCCTCTAATCTAATCTAAAGAGATGACCTTAGGCAAGCCAGCTGGTCCCCCAATTGCTTCATCTGTATAAAATTAGATTCAAAACATCCTTCTAAGGAAGAACCACTCCGTTCTCTACAGCAGAGAATCTGAGTTATGAGCTCAGCTCTGTCACCCATATTACTTATGTCATTTCGGTCAGATTTGAGAATCATTTTCAAGATGTTTGTTTTTCTAATCATCCCTTTATATTTAGTAATAAATACTTGAATGTGAGACTCAGGCTTGTGTTTGAATTAAGGGAGAAATATGGAGAGGAAATGGAGTAGAAATAACACTAAGGAAAGAAACAGTGAGCACTCTGACACTTGTTTTATAACCACAGAAATGTCGGTACTTAAATTTATCAGATGACTCTCAGGAGAATCCAATAAAAATACTTGCAGATAAATTTGTACCCTAGAATAGCATTAACAGAAACATAAGTTCTAGATGTTCTGTCCCACAGAGCAAAGCACTCAGGCAGATTCTCTTGGGCCTCCTATCAAAGATGGAAAAATTCAGTGTATTCATACTGCTTGCCATGAAATACAGGCTGTCCTCTACCTATGGATGGTTCTTCAGCTGTTAGGATTTGAATATAAAAATGCCCCATGAAGTTTCATGTGGTAAAGTCTTGGTGGCCAGATGGTGGGCTTTTGAAATAACTCATAACTTAATTAATGGACCCAATGGTAAGTTCATAGCTTAATTGAGATACTTTAAATATTCATAGTTTACACCATTTTGCTTAAAAATGAATGGGTTTTGGATGAATGAAGTCTAACGTGCTCTTACAACCTAAATGTTTGGTTTAAATATACACAAAAGCAGAGTAGTGTAGTGGTCTCCCTAACCAGACCAATTCACTTTGAATCCCAGGCTTGCTACTGACAATCAATAACTATGTGGACTCTGGAAACATGCCTGTATTTGCTGACCTTTTTTTTTTTTGCTGACATTTCCTTATGAATATAACAGAGACAGAAACAGAAATAAAAATAAAAATGCCCAAAGTTAAAGCTGTTAAAATACCATCTGCCAAAAATCATATATATTCCAACAACAAAAACAGACTTTGCATGTTCTATTATTATATGTTTGTGTATATAAATACATGCATATATGTAACAAATATAATCAAAGAAAATGAGGCTATCAACTTGAGAGGGAGGCATGGGAAGGGTTCATATGAGAGTAATTGGGAGGGAGGAAATTTATGGGGGAAGTGATATAATTCTATTTAAATTAACAACATTTAAAAATTACCCTTAACAATAATGCTTAAGAAATATTATTGATATTAATCAAGGAAATATTAAGTTCTTAGGTTTACTGAAAAAAAAACTTTTAATTACATTTTTTAAAAGGTAAATTCAGCTTTGAAAAGACATGGAGCAAATAACAATCTTGAAAATGTCCGTGAAGCTTTAAGGTAGAAGATCAGGGTCAATCTATCATCCCGTGTGATTTCCAGGACAACTGAACTAAACACTGAGCATAGGCTCTCCAGTCATATACCCAAACCCCAAGGCGGGCATATAGTGCCAGTGCCAGAAGAGCAAGGTGCCTTAGACAAGCCTTTCAGCGGGTTTGTTTCTCAGAAATTAGTGTGGTGTCTATCTCTTTAACTTCATTATATTAAAAATGGACGCCAAGAGGATAACAAGGCATTCATTACATTATAGCCAAGCATTATCATTCAATAAATAATTATTGGGGCTCTTACATGCCATACTCTATGGAGGACAATAAGCTAAGAGGCAGTCCCCATGTACACCAAGAGCTCACAGTACGGAAGGGTGAAGGTACCCTGGTGCTAGCCACATTCATCCTTCTTCCTCATTTAAATCAATGTCCTGATCCCTCCATTTCCCCCAACAGAAATTTCTCTCACACCTGCATAGGACAGGTGTGGGAGAGCAGAGGGTACTCTGGTGGGAAGGATAAAGATGTTTCTATCTAAGTCCTCCATTTATTTCCTTGCCCCAATTGGCACTGGATGAGCCTCTCTCTGGAAGACACATTTCCCTGGCAAGAACTAAGCAGCTTGGGGTACTGATCACTCAAGTCATTGGAAGGGCATGTGTTCAGGGAAGGCAGGTGAAGTCTTTGAAACTCATGGTGTCTAACCTACCTCTCTAGCCTGAAGTCCCTCTGTTTCTGTTCTATCCACCCACCCTTCGCCAAACACTACAATTTGCTTTCATTCAGGCTATGTCCTCCTGACCTTGTCTTACTTTTCTCAGTCTTTAGTCCTTAAAGAGTCATCTCAAATACTCTTTCTCCATCAGGCATTTCCAACTTCAATATATAAAATTCCTCATTTATGGAGTGCTCACAGCTAAGTCTGTGTCAGCTCCAAGAATCTATAATGTTCTGGCTTACAACAACTTGGGTACTTCTCTGTCTTCAGTAAAAACTAAGCTGCTTCAGAATAAGTCTGTGTTGGATTTGTCTTGCCTTGGTGCACAAAGCAGAGCCCAGGCTAGCCCATATTATCAATTTACTCAAATACTCATTGGACACAAACCAAGTGCCAGACACTGGACTAGAAATTCAACATAAAATGTAAATTACTTCTTTGTCACCATAGAATTTATATTCCAGCAACCAAGTAGTCAATGACTAATAGATGTCAGGTAAGTTAATAAAAGAAGTGCCATGTAAAGTCAAGAACCCTTCTTACAAACCTTATTCTTACTTTTCTATTTTCTCTTTTAAATGTATCTATACAGTAACAAAAGGCTTCCTAGTTATGAAAATAAAGGCTGAAAGTGAAGACCAATAGTTAAGAAAAGAGATACTTCACCTTGCAGCACCGCAGCCTGTGGTTAAGGAACATGTTTACACCTGATGCTTTGACATTTATGAGCCCCCAAAGGCAAGCAATGGCCTCTCCCAACGTCTTGTAAAATGGTAAGGCTTTGTCTAAACAAATGACTCTCTCCTCATAATGAAGATAATAGTAGTAATAAATAGGTTGCCTTTGCTGGACATTTTTCCACCCATAGAAAACACTGAGAAATTGAACCTTATAAAGTGACTAGCCTCTGTCAACAGCCAGATTAGTTTTAATAATGAAGAAGGGCAAAGACTCCCCTGGGGATTCAGCTCAACCTGGTAGATTCAGTCCAGGCAAGTCCAGTCCCCTCCTTCCAGGCTGAGCAAAGTGTCCCTGCATAAGCCCCAGGTTCCAAACAGCCAGCTCATGCACTAAGGACAGGTCCGGGTCCCACAGACTGGGTGTCTCCCAAACAGTTCAAGCTATTCAGTTGTCTCACTTATCCAGAGGGCCTGATCCAGTTGGGGGCTCCTCAGCTGTTGGTTCATAGTTCTTGTGTTTCTATTAGTTTGGCTATTTGTCCCTGTGCTTTTTCCAATCTTGGTCTCAACAATTCTTGCTCATACAATCCCTCCTCGGAATGGGCTGGGGGGGAGGCGGGGGGGGGGGGCAGGAGAGGGGAGGACAGGGGAACCCATGGCTGATATGTAAAATTTAATTAAATTATTTTTAAAAATGAAGAAGGGTAGGCTTTCTCCTCGGTATGAATTCTTCTAAGACTGATCCAGCTAATTACCAATGCTCACCAGGGTTGCATCTTCACATCCTCCTGAGTTATTTTACACAGTTGTGCAGCTTTGACTATGAACCTGAGACTCCTGTATCTGAATCCTTTCGAGCTACAGATTCCCATTTCCAGCTAATGCTGACCTTGCCACCAGGTATAGCACAGGACCTCCCAAATGGGATGTGCTGTTTCCTTCTTCTTCCCTCACTCTATTCCCTCTCAGCAGATCTTTTTATTACAGCATTCTTCCCCAGGTTTGTTCTTTGTAGTAGAATGCTCTCCCACTGTCAGTTCCTGGAAGAATTTCTCTGGGGTAATACCCCCTACACACACAGAGAGACAGACAGAGAGAGAGAGAGAGAGAGAGAGAGAGAGAGAGAGAGAGAGAGAGAGAGAGAACTGAAGAGAAAAAAAAAAGAGCCAGACAGTCCTTCTATCTGTGGCCATGAACGTGTACCAACTTCTGTTAGAGCTCTCAACACATTGTTTTGCAGCTGTGAGTTAACGGACTAAAACTGTGGTCCCTTACTTAAAGCACTCGTTCCCACCCAGCTGCACAGTGAAATCACTTGGGGAACTTTAAAGCTAGCAATGCATGAATCCCACTCCACCCCTCAGTTCTGCCCCTGAATCTAAATTAATTGTTCTGAGGAAGACTGAACAGTGGGATGTTCTTTTTAATATCCACATATGATTAGTAGAAGCGATGCCTTCTGGGCTTATGGGTAATTTCTGCCTGATTTCTGTGTGTTATGTAAGTCAGGTGCAATAAATATTACTGGAATAAATAAACAGTTACAGCACCCACACTGATTGCATAGTCCTCCTCCTTGGTTATAAACATATATGGATGAGAGGTTGAAGTAATGACATCAAGAGAGAGAAAGGTGAGGACCAAAGTGTTTACTCAAGATGGTGGAATGGAGATGTTCATCCTTAGAGAACCTAGGCTCCTACTGTGCAGAAATCTGTTCCCAGTCGCAAGAAGCCACAAACAGTGCTATCAGAAGATAGAAGGCCACCATTAGGCTTGACTAGTCAATTGTGCCCATGGCCTCTGTCCACATCTTTCTTGACTGTGGAGACCCACAAAGGTTTCCTAGTGAGATCTGAGCTTTCTCTTTACTCAGCAAGGCTGCATTTAGAGGATTTCTTGACCATGTTCATGGTTACTAGGTGACTGGAAGGGTCTACACTTGGCTGAGCTAGGGAGATGTCTTTTGCTCCACCCCTTGGCATTCCTATAAATAGCCCTGTAGAAGAGACAGAAGGGACTGGTGGATAATGATCCAGGCCCTGCTGAGGTTATCCTGTGTTTCTGTTTCTCTTCCCTCTATCCTTCTATCTAATATTTCTTATCCCTTACTCCTCAAGAGTTCCCTGTGGTAAAATGTGGGAGCCAGTCTCCCAGCTGGGCTTCCACACTTAATGGCCCAATGCTCCTCACACAAAGTGACCTTAGCCTGAACATAAACATTGTTAGACTTGAGTCTGAACTCATGGGATGTCTGTAGGAAAAGCTTTGGTCCCTGCTTGTCCAAGATAATGTCTACATATATAAAATTAAGTTGTCCCTTTAAAAATTAAGAATATATGCCTTGGATTCTTTTATTCTCACTCCCAAATTTGTCAAGCATCCTATGATTTGCTGAGCAACTTTGCACTTGGGAAATGCTCTCTTCCCAAAAAATAAGCAGAGATGCCTGTTTTCCTAGGCACTAAACTAGACATGATCAGTCTAAGTACTTGCAGGTGCATGTTTTATAAGCAGGGCATGGACAGCATTAATCACCTTTCTCTCTGGGCTGAGGAAGGGCGGGTCACCTTGCCTACAGCACTGGCAACTGGCCTGCCCAGAATGTCCCTTTCCATTGTTTCACTTCCTGTCCAGGTTCTCCAGGGAGCTAATTATGAAAGAGTGTCTGTGATGATGACATGTTAGGTGTGAACTATATAGTCAGTGATAATTGTGAGGTATTGAAGTGATCATTTGAGTTTGATTGACAAAATGCTTGCACCTCCGAGGAAAGCCCAGACTTTCTTACTCCTTAGCATTAAACACTCAACATAAGCAAACACTCTATTTCTGAGTAAACAAAAGACAGTACACCTAATACAAAGTTCTGTCTTTCTGAGGAGAGCAGGGTACATCTCCATGAGCTATATCTAAGACAGGTGACTTAGACATGAGAGTCATGGGGTGGGAGGCAGTTCAGACAACCAAGAGTGACTGTGTGTTTCCAACAATCAGTACCTAAATTCACTAAGGCATCTCTGATCCCACTTGAACCTATAAGGAAAGACAGACAAGTACTCATATCTCTAAGGAATACACAGAACAACCAGTGGACCTCTTCTGAGCACAAATATTAGCAGTATTAAAGCCCATTTCTAATATCAAAAATTAATCATTCAAATATTAGAAGGGCTGAGAAGATAGCTCAGTCAGTAAATAGCTTGCCTCACAAGCAAGAGACCCAGAGTTCAACCCATAAACATGCTATGACATGCACCTATAATCCTAGCCAGCCAACCTAGCCTACCCCTACTTGTGAGCCCCCAGACTACAGTGAAAGACTTTGCCTTAAATATCAAAGTGGACAGCTCCTAAAGGTCTATGCTCAAGGTGATTCTCTGGTTTCCATACATACATGGGCATGTGTAGGTGTATGCAGAATATATGTATGTAACACATGCATATATTCATTAGATACTATTTAGACCTATAGCTACACATCCAAGCATACAGAGATTCTACCTTAAAATGGCTTATTCTTTATAACCTTCACAATAATAAGAAATATTAGCATTGCATCTGCCAGGCAGAGCCATTGTCTGTGATATGGATCCATGATCAACACCAACACAAAAAGGAAATAAAATAGTTTCTCTGGAACAGAATTCTCTATGCATGTGTTTTGGGGTACAGCATGACACCTGTAGGTAGAAATTATAAACTACTTAACAATTTCAACCTTGTCTATCATCTTTGCATAGCAACCTTGATATCACTAAATGATTACAATATGACCTTGTGGTTTCCTAATTTTAACTGAAAATTAGAAAGTAAAAAAGTCTCCTGGAGATTATGATTCTGAACTACTGCTAGATAAACCAGTTATTTTGAACACTGCCTAAGAAGTTTGTTCACTGCCCTGTGCTACAAGTCAGTATTGCTTATGTCAATATTCTGCTGTGAAGAGAAAGGTCTTGCTTATTTATGACTGAAAGTTCTCATCACAGTTTCACGGAGAAGAGGCTCTGTAGATCAAAAAGGCCAAACTCTATATCTTCATAGATGATCTTTAAAACAACCGTATGTGACTACCAAACTGCCACTTCCAACCAGTACCTCATAGAGAGTAAGGTGGGAGTAAGACAGAGACCTGGGGTGTAGCAAAGCTAGCCTTGAACTCATGATCATCCTGTCTCTGCTTTCCAAGTGTTGGGATTACAAGCATGCACAGCCACACCCAGTCTCAAATTAGTAACTCTTAAAATAAGCTGAATTCTTGACAAAAGGTGGGTAAAAAGAAATTATACACACTAGGACACAAATCAAGCCATAATCATGGAACACCTTGACAAGATGAAGAGGGAGGCCTAAGTCCAAAGTCCAATTTTTCTACTAACTAGGCCCAGATCACTACAATCAACATCTTTCTCTTTACATTTCCCCTGTTTTCAAACAGTCACCTCTAAATGGAAAATCTCTTGTTTTTCATTCTGTGGTTCATCCTTTGACATCTGAGAAAAGGAGGGGCATCCTCAGAACGGATATCCATACCCTTCCAGGAACTCATCCTCCATGTTTGTAATCAAGGGTTCAAAATTCCAAAGCTTTGTATTCTTTTCAAGACCTCTTTGAAATTTGTCCACATATTACTGGAAATGGCGTAACCCAGGCCTTCAATGAGTAATCTGAAAGTGCAAAATAGAAGTCTGTGGTCCAAAATACAGGGCTGTTTTAAGGTCTAAATCAACTGAGCAGAACAGGAGGGTCAGCCAAGCAGCATAACAAAGAACAAGCCACACTGTTCAGGCATCTGGTGTCAGATCACACACGCAATGTTTTCTTAATGAAATCATTTTTTGACATTTTTTTTGAGATTTTTTTACAAAATTACTATATTTATATCTTTTCCATCCCTTAATTTCTCACTCCAACTCTTCCTATGACTTTCACTCTCTCAACAACATGACCTCTTCATCAATGTGTGTGTGTGTGTGTGTGTGTGTGTGTACATACGTCCATGAATTTTTTAAGTTTCTATCTAACTTATAGTTTAATTTAGAATTAGTAAATTCTAAATTCCTTGAAATTCCAAATTTATCAGCTATAACAATGACCCCATAAATGAAATTTTATATCTTAAAAAAGCTTTCTAAGCATTCAATACTGGCAGCAACCAGTCAGTTCTTACATATGCTAAAGCCTCTCTTCTTGTTTCCATTCTGTAGGCTCTAGCTTGTTGTGAAATACTTTGTGAGACTGTTCCAGTAGTTCTGATGGTGAAGATAACTGTTCCAGCCACCTTTCTAAAAAAGAGAGGTGGAGGCAGGAGGAGGAGGAAAGAACCACTCCAGTAAGTGCAACTCCGCTCTCACTCACAGTAATCCAACTGTGGGACCCTATAACTGAGTCAGTTTCCCAGTTTGAATCTGAAGTCTATTCTCAGTCAATAGAGTTCAGGCTTGTTTGCTCCAAGGCTGTGAGAAAGTCCTGATTAGCCTACAAGAAGGAACACACTATCTAGCTAGATGCAGGCTGCTGATGCCAGCTAGAGGTACATTGAGATAGAAAATGAAACTGCCTGCTCCTTGATGCAAGGCAGGATAGATAGTGGCTGAGTGCCTGTGCTGTGCATTGTTCTACCTCTGTCCTTCAAAACTGTATATAAGCTGGCTGTGAAATAAACTCGGGGCTGTCCGGCATTGACTAGCCAACCTCTTGACTCTTTTCTGTCTTCTTCATTGTCTCTTCAATCCTCACGCCTCGACCCAGCTACCCAGCTGACTGTCAGCAGACTCCAACACACGACACCCAGATAAAAAGCTGATTTCACTTCTAAGTTGGCTTTGGTATAGAAATACTTCCCTTATGTCAGAGAAGTTAGGAAGAATAACTCTGAGCAGAGGCAGAAACGTATGTGGTGGGCACCAAGACTTTCTCCACACTCCCTTTGAAATCAATTTACTCTGCACTGGCTGGAAGCCACTCACAATTTTTGTTACCCCTGATAGATCCCCACACCTGTTCTATGCAAAGAGATATTAAAATGCAAACTAAAAATCCAGCCAAGGAGGAAAATGGCCACCAGGCACTATAGTTGCCTTCATATTGAAGGAATGATTGATTTCAGTTGACAAGGGGACTGTGTGAGTGTTCTATTTCCAACCCCCCAAAAGCAACCATGAGCAATTATTCCTTTCTGGAAAAAAACTATAAGATACCAAGAGATTTATTTTAAGCAATGATTGTAGAAGCTTCTTGAACCCAGAATTTTTTCAGTGTGTCATTTTGGGTTGATCCCCAATAACAGCTATTTTCTATAACTTAGTGGAATTTTTTACTCAGTTCTCTGTCCTCCTCTTTTTAAATGTGAGTGTAAGTTCAAATCCATTGTCATATTTTCAACTGCAAATATGCATCTGTCTCTCTCCTACCATCAAGTCAAAACTCTACTGAGGAGAAAAGGGGGCATATAAAGGATCCATAAGAGACATCATTCCTCAACTCTTCAAGTCTTTTAGCTACTCAGACTTTAAAATAATATCCTCCTCCTTCTTCTTCTTGGTTTTTTGAGACAGAGTTTTTCTGTGTAGCTTTGGAGACTTTCCTGGAACTCACTCTATAGCCCAGGCTGGCCTCTACCTCCTGAGTGCTGGTATTAAAGGCATGCACCACCACCAGCTGGCTTCCTCCTCCTTTTTCAGTGATACAGCATTGGCCATTTTACTGAGTCATTTTTAATAATTTCTTTTATTCTTTGAAACTTTTATACATATATACAATGTACATTATTTTGTTTTCATTTTGGAAGCAAGATCTTATTATGTAGACCAGGCTGGCCTCAAACTCATTGATATTTGCCTGTCTGTGGCCCCCTCCCCAAGTACTTGTATTAAAGGGGTGCCCCCACCATATCCAGCATAGACATTTCTTGATCATATCCAACCCCTACTCCCTCCCTCCAACTCTCTGTTCCCCCAACACATCTACCTCTCAACTTCCTGTAAAATGTCTTTCTTCTAGGATGAAGAAAAACAAGTCCTTCACACAAAGGAAGTCCAATGAGAAGCTCTGGCTTTTGCCTCTTAGTCAGTTGGGAACCTATTGCTCTAGATGAAGAATGGAGGAGAACTGAAAACAATGAGAATTGGAGGGACTACTCTTTGGATTGACTGATTCCAACACAGGATGGACCCAAGAGATAATACAAGTCTAAGAGGTTTTTCCTGTTAAAAACAGAGCTAAGGGTAGAAAACAGGCCCAGGGGACAGAAATTCAGCATGCTCATTACTGCCTTTGATATATGGTGGATGTGAAACTATGATAGCAAAATCTGATAAGAATGTTACCAAAATATAGAAGGAAGGGAGGGAGGGAGGGAGGGAGGGAGGGAGGGAGGGAGGAAGGAAGGAAGGAAGGAAGGAAGGAAGGAAGGAAGGGAGGAAGGAAGGAAGGAAATAGTGAACACTATAAATAAAAAAATTGAAGACACTAGGAAGTGGAAAGATATCCCTGGTTTGTGAATTGAGGTTATTTATGTTGTTAAAATACCCATATCACCAAGAGAAATCTACAGATCCAATACAGCTTCCTCAAAATATCCCTCATGTTCTTCACTGAATGAGGAGTAAACCAATCTTAAAAGTAGCTGAAGCAATCATGAATAGAATTCAATGCTTGAAGACATCATATAACCTGATACAGAATACCAGAGAGCCCAGAAAAATGGCTCAGCAGGCAAAGGTATTTCATGTACACACATACCCACACACATGTGTGTGTGCACACACATACACACTGTGAATATACACATACAATAACAATAATTTTTAAAGATATGCCTGAAAAGCCAAATTAATATGAACAGCATAGGATTGCCATCAAAGACCATAGAATGAAATAGAGGACCCAGAAATAAACTAACTCTGAACAAAGTATCCAAAATATATACTTTGAAAAAGACAGCCTCTTCACACACAAATAAATAAATAAATAAGATGACAAAAAAAAACTTTGATATCACCATGTTTAAAATCGAAACCAGGTCTCCATTTCTCATCTTGCACAAGTATCAACTCAAAATGGATCTAAGGCTTTAATGTAAGCTTCATAACCTTGAAAATACTTTTAAAACATAGGGAAAACACTATTGTAATGAACAAACACTTCCTGAGAGGTCTCCAATAACTCCTGTGAGGTCTCTAATAATTCTGGATTTTTTTTAATTGACACAATATTATGTCACACTAAACGGCTTGTGCTCAACAAAGGAAACAATGAATAGAACAAAGAAACAGCCTGAAATACAGAAGGAAACTCCCATAGGTAGAGGGCCTCCCCAACATGTGCATGTCCCTAGAGTCAATCCCCAAAACTAGAGAAAGAGAGAGAAGGAGGAAAGAGGGCGGGGGAGAATAAAGTTGTTACTGGAAACCGGACTATAGGAAAGGGAGCCTTCTGACATAAAAGAGGAAAGCTTAATAATGCTCTTGCTTGATACAATACAGAAAATAGAAAATGTGTCCAAGATTTAAAAATAAAAATCAGAAGACCAAGGGCAAAAACTACCTCCTGAAGACGTCAGCACATACTGTAGTGTCTGACTGCCCTGAGTTCCGATTTGAAGCCAGACTGTGTCGGGAATCACGAAAAGGTAAAAGTACATGGCCAGCATATCTCAGTATGGACTCTCAGTACCCCAGCTGCCCTAGCATACTGATGTTACAAATCCAGCTACCATGTGACTGCACCACAGTAAAGATGACCTAGGACCATCCAGCTATGCCAGTCCCAAGGCACTGCACTGTTGGAGAACAAGGGCTCTTGATCTTTTAAATCGCATATTAGAACAATTTATTACAGAGCAACACAAAACAAAAATAATGTTCATATGAAACAAATAATAGATTGTTGTCTACATCTTTTTTCCATACAGATGAAATAATATCAACATCATCTAATGGAAACAATCCATTTTTTTCAATCATTCATTCATGGATGACAGAGGCTAAATAACCAATCTAACTATAAATGGTCTTTTTGAACGCTCTCATAGCTAGTAATAATTTTCTCATACAACATTTACATTTATCCATTTGATGTAGTAATGTGTGGCAGAGACTACATAAGTTCATTAAATCCTGTCTGACTTCCTTCCCAGACAGATGGTAAGACTACATTTCTCAGCCTCCTTCACATGATGGAGTGATGTGGCCACCCACTGAAGCATCTGGTAGATTAATGCTAGCCACCTCCAATCCTGGCCCATGAGAAACCTCCTTTCTCTTCTCAAACGAGCAGTAATAGGAAAAGGCTCCAAAAGAAGCCTCCAAAGCTTGGCGTGAAGGGACCTAGTAGATCGATGAGCATGGTCTCATGACCATATGAACTACACTTTCACCACACCCTCCCTCTAGCCCATATTTTACCATGACATACACAGGAACAAAATTTGTGCTGTGTGAAACCATTAAAGCTTTGGAGCCATTCACCACAGCAGTTACCTTGCCCTGGCTTATACCTGGGGTTTTGAAAGTTGCTGAACTGTACTTCTTCATATAATAAAAGTCAGTAATACATAACAGGAGAGGCTGCCTTGACTTCAGCTGAGCATAACCCTGAGATCTGTGGCTTAAAAACATAAAAATAGCAAGATGCAGCCATTAGATTGGTGTGTTAATCTCACAAAGCCCCCAATTTCAAGGCACATACTAAATAGCTTTACTTACACTCCAAAGAAAATGTTTGCTTTTCTGTGTTCATATTCTTTTCTTGAATCTATTTCCTTCTGAAATGGGACTTGCTTTTCTAAAAAATTAATCTTCTCCATCTTTAAAATATTTAATTGACAAAGATCACTCACCCCACCTTTGCCAGGACTTGAGTTGGCTTGATCTTGTGGCGGTCTTGTTTGGGTAATCATGGATGCTGTGAGATCATGATTACAAAAGCCATATCACATCAAGAAGTCAACACTTCATTGCACTCCTTTCCACCTCCCCTTCCTTAATGTTTCTTGAGCCTTTGCTGGGGTGGGGGGTTTAATATAGATGTCCTGTTTAGTGCTGAGCAATCAGTTTCCTATTCTCAGTACTTTGAACAGTTATACATCTCTATATTGACTGCTGCCCACTGCAAAAAGAAGCTTCTCTGACCAAGGTTGAGAGTAGCTTGGGATTATGGATATAAACAAATATTTAAAAGGCAATTTGACATAAGACCATTTATCAAACTATAAATAGCAGCTTCTACTTTAGGAGATATGACATCTCTAACCTTGGGTTTTGCATAGGATTATAATACCAGGCACGTGATTCCCTCCTGTGAAGCAAGCCTTGAATCTAATCAGGAATTATTAGTTGCTCCATAACAGACATGCCACCATTATACCAGTGGGCACATCTTATCTGGCTGGTTGGTATTGCATCATGCACAGTCCAGCACTAAAACAATTGATGTCTTTTCTCCCTAATAGCCTATATAGTACCTTTCTGGAACTATGAAAGATAGACATCAGAGAAGTTTCTTGATTGATTTGAGGTTGATTTCTTTATGTCCCACAGCCAAAGTGTGTGACATCTTTAATAATAGGGCCTTACCATGTAGTTATGGTGGGGAACGCAAGGCAAGAGTGTAGATGTAACAGTCTTATTAAATAAGAAACACAGAGCCAAAGGCAGAGTTAAAAGCCCAAGAGGTCAGAGCAGTAGCTAAGAGCTGAGACTAAAACTGCCTTCTTATCACCCACTGTACTGTTGTCCTTCCCCTGAGAAAGAAACCTACTTCCTGTGTGTATGTCTTTTTGTTAACTTTCTATTCTGCCTTCCCACTGGTTGTAAACCCAACTACATGACTATTGGTGAAATTATTAAGGCCACTCCACGTAGTTAAAAGGGAGGTTTATTTTGTGGGGTAACTTACAAATGAAGGGATAGGTTGCAGGGTCTGGGAAAGATATGGTGCAGTCTGACGGTGTTCTCTGAAGAACTCTGCTTGGTCTACCTCCAGCGTCCAGGGTCCCAGAACCAAGAGAAGCCTCTCCTCTCGATCCTGGGTCTTCAGCTTCCTCCCTCAGCTCTGCCTTGTGGGCGTGACCTTTACCAAATCCTCAATGGGGGTTGGAACTTCCAGGCCAAGGCTGGGATGACTACCCACTACATCTCCCCCTTTTGTCTAAATAAGAAGGTTCTAACCTAATACAAGACTATATACAAAGAAATGGTTATCAAATATCGTCCAGGAGTAATGAGGGATAATGACCTAGATAAGTTGGAATTACAATAAATGCAAACAATATCAAGAAAAAACACATACTAAAATCCAGGGAATTCTAGAGCGTGGGTAGGTGGCATGTTACAAAGATCATTCCAAAAGGTGTCCTATCCTAAAGAACCTGAGTCTAATACTTAATATATTCTATCTAAGATTATACACACACACACACATACACACACACACACACACACACACACACACACACACACACACACACACACTAAGTTGTAACTATAACTGCTAGTATTCAACCTCATCAAAGACCTGAGAAGAAATATAATAATACCTGAGAAATGGTAGAAGGATGCAAGGAACTTTCGGGAGTCTTGCAAGAGTAGATAGAGACAGCTGGCAGCCTGGACAGTCACCTAATGTTTCTCAGCATCGTTGGTGTATTCAAATTGGCTACAGGCCTAGAGTATCTGACAGACCATTTTCAGAAGCAGGAATTCTGAAAGACCATCTTACCCTGTCTTGGCAAAGTATAGTGGTCGCTTTCCTTGTGTCCCACTTGTCCAGAAAGGACAGCATTCGTACTGTCAACAGTTGAGGCAAGGGAAGCTCTTTGCTCAGTAGGCCATTTTGTGCCAAGAAGACAAACTTCCAAATGGAAATGTCTTAGAAGCCCAACATTCTCTAGGGATCAAATCGGTGCTGCCAGGAGCAATTGTCTCTCATGTCAACAGAATTCTAAGTTATTTAAATGCCATATTCTCTAGGTCTATGAAGTGTTTGAAGAATACCTGTCCATCCGACCTATGTATTTATAAATCTGGATAACCTAACTAACATAATTATAGAGATGACAAGCATAGGTGACAATAAATCTATAAGTCTTATCTACCTAAACAACCTAAGGACTAAAGCTTCATGTAAACAAGGCAGTTTGTAAGCAAATGTACAGTAAAAGGACAATGACTTTAAAATTGTGACAATACACAAAATATCTTTAACAGAGGTAGGAATGTATAGTGCAATATGCAACATGATAATAATCCTAAATATATATCAGTATACATAATATCTTAAACAGAAGTAGAACATACATACAGTATGACAGATATAAATTTACATTTGTATCAATATACAAATAGTTCAAATAAGAGTAAAAATATGTGTACATTATAACAAACATAGTTCTGTATTCGTATCAATATACAAATTATCTTAAATAGGAATATAAAAAGTTTATATTTGTATCAACATATAAGAATTCATAACAGTGCAAATTATCTAAGGCTGCTATATTACTAAATTTGTTTACTAATGTATATGATAGTCTACCATAATATCTTATACCTATCCATTCCATTTCTTCTTTTCCTTTCTTTTTTGAGACATATTTTCTTTCATTAAGGAGAGTACTGAGTTTAACAGTTTCTTCTACCCCCAACCCTAGAACTATCATCCATATTCCTGAGAAATATGAAACCTTAGGGAGAAGGGGCATCATTTTCTTAGAACTGCTTCCTGCTGTTTAGGGGGCGATGGTATCTCTGTTAGGTATTGTGAGAAAGCTGAGATAGTTATACTAACTGTAGATTCTGTAGCAACTCTCAGAGTAATGGGTAAGACTGTCTGAAATTCTGGCAAGAAGTGTAGTATGATGATGATTACCATGGCATCATTCTGGACTGGGTAGAGTTGTTGTTTTGTCAGGGCTCCATCTTCCTTCTGGAGACTTCAGAGATTGCTATTGGAAAAACTTATTTTTTATCAGATGGAAGGTTTTGGAAAAACTTATTTTTTTATCAGAATGGAAGGTTTGGATTTAAAGATGACATGACATGTAAGAAAGGATTCTGAGAAATCAAGAGTAAGCATGGAGAGAATTAGAATCTTTTTTTTTTTTGAGACAGGGTTTCTCTGTGTAGCTTTGCACCTTTCCTAGAACTCACTTGGTAGCCCAGGCTGGCCTCGAACTCACAGAGATCTGCCTGGCTCTGCCTCCCGAGTGCTGGGACTAAAGGTGTGCGCCACCACTGCCGGGCTGAGAATTAGTATCTTGAAGACAATGGTCCCTTATAATTGGTTTCCTTCTGTCTCATATCAGAGGGCTCTTCTGATATGGGACTAAGAATCTCTCAACCTTTTCTTTTATCAATATGCTTGGGTTTAGAGAAGGAGTGAGCCAATTCCATCTCCAAAGCCAGCTTGGTTTATAATTGAATTGAGACTACAACTATTCTAGATTGATAGAGATATAGATGTTAGACAGTGATATTTTACCCTGTGTAGATTGGTACTAATAGATTCTTTCTGTATAAATATCCAGATATCCAAGGCCTTATGATTTCTGGAAGATAGGTGTTTCCGTTATCCTGGAAAGACAAAAACAGAACCCTACCCCAACCTTTGATTGTTAAATTTTTCTTACAACCTGAAGAGATGTCACATTGGTGGATGATCTTTTACTTCTCCTCATCAAGGAGTTTCTCCTGTTTGAATCGAATTTTTAATAATTTTGTTGGTATCCATAGCTTTTCTTCTCCTGTGGAAACAAAAGCAAAACCCCTTCCCCAACGTAGGACATATCCAGGTTTCCATTCTGAGGTCAACACATCTTTGAAATAAACCAGTTGGTTTAACTCAGGAGTTTTGTCTGTCGTCCAATGTCTCTCCGCAGCTGTTGTTCCTTTCTCATCAGCATTGAGAAAATTCAAGGTTAATAAAGCACTATGCAATCTATTTCTAGGAGTCATTGTTACCTGTTGCTGTTTATTTAGCATATCCTTTAAAGTTTGATTGAATCTTTCTATGACTGCTTGGCCTGTGGGATTGTGTGGTATACTGTAACATGCTTTATATTATAATAAGCAAAGAACTGTCTCATTTTATTGGAGACATATGCTGGGGCATTGTCTGTCTTAATTTGTACAGGTATTCCCATGATGGCCATAACTTCTAATAGGTGTGTAATCACAGAATCAGCCTTTTCAGAACTCATAGGAGTTGCCCACTGAAATCCTGAATAGGTGTCAATGGTATCTTGTACATACTTTAATCTTCCAAATTCTGCAAAATGAAACACATCCATCTGCCAAATTTCATTTCTTTGTTTACCTTTTGGATTGCTCCATGCAGGTAATGGAGTTTGGTTATAGAAGGAACAAGTAGGTCATTTTTTCACAATATCCTTAGCTTGTTGCCAAGTAATGGAGACATCCTTCTTCAAACCTTTGCTATTTACATAGTGTTTCTTATGAAATTCTGAGGCTTCTAGCACATTATCTATTAGTAACTGATCAATCTCATGATTACCTTGTGCTAGAAGTTCTGGCAGACCTGTATGGGATCTGATTATGTGATATATATATATATATATATATATATATATATATATATATATATATATATATATATATATATATGATGTTCCCTTTTTCTGATGATTTCCTGCAATTGTATGAATAATGAAGTTAATTCTGTATTATCAGGAATAAATTCAGCAGTTTCAATATGTAAAACAACTCTCTCTGCATATTGAGAGTCAGTGACTATATTGAGGGTTTCTGTGAAGTCCATCAGTACCATAAGAACGGCATACAGTTCTGCCTTTTGTACAGAGCTGTATGGACTTTGTACCACTTTATTTAAGTCTCCTGATTTGTATCCTGCTTTCCCTGATTTATTTGCATCTGTATAGAATGTGAGGACTCCAGAAATTGGCTTGTGTTGTACAATGTGAGGAAGGACCCATTCAGTCTTCTTTATGAATTCTATCCTCTTGCTTTTGGGATAATGGTTGTTAATCTCTCCCATAAAGTTACTGCAGGATCTCTGCCAGTATTCATTATCTTTCCATAGTGATGAAATTTCCTCATTATTTAAAAGTACTACAATTTCTGCTGGGTCCATTCCTGTCAACTGGCAAAGTCTTAATTTACCTTTTTGAATCAAATCAGAGATCTTTTCTATATAAGTCTTTAATTTCTTATTTGGTTTACATGGTAGGAATATCCATTCCAATATAATATCTTCCCTCTGCATCAAAATACCTGTGGGGGAATGTCTGGAGGGGAATATGACAAGAATGCATTTAAGTTCTGGATCCACAAGATCCACATGTGCTTCTCGAATTGTCTTTTCTACTAAAGTCAATTCCTTCTCAGCTTCGGCTGATAATTCTCTAGGACTATTTAATTCTTTGTTCCCTTCTAGAGTATTAGCCAAATTTTGTAGTCCATCTTTGGGTATTCCCATGATACCCAATAAGTTGGAAATGTTTCCTAACAACTTTTGAAAATCATTAAGAGTCTTCAATCAATCTCTCCTCAGTTGTACCTTTTGGGGTCTAATTTTTTGTAGCTCTATCTTATATCCTAAGTAATTAATAGAATCACCTCTTTGTATTTTTTCAGGAGCAATTTGCAGTCTCCAGCGAGGCAAAACTTTTTTTACTCTTTCAAACATGCTTTCTAATGTGTCTAACTTTGAATCAGCTAATAGGATATCATCCATATAGTGATAAATTATGGATTGTGGAAACTTTACACGAATTATCTCCAATGGTTTTTGCACAAAGTATTGGCATAAGGTAGGGCTGTTTAACATTCCCTGTGGGAGGACCTTCCATTGATATCTCTTGACTGGCTGAGAATTGTTATAATTAGGAACTGTGAAGACAAATTTTTCTCTATCATTTTCTTGTAAGGGTATGGTAAAGAAACAGTCTTTTAAGTCAATAACTATTATAGGCCATTCTTTGGGTAGCAGAAAGGGCAAGGGCATCCCAGTCTGTAGGGAGCCCATCGGCTGAATTACTTTATTAATAGCTCTCAGATCTGTCAGCATTCTCCAATTACCAGACTTTTTTTTAATAACAAATACAGGAGAATTCCAAGGGCTGGTAGATTCTTCAATGTGTTGAGCATTTAACTGCTCTTGAACAAGCTGTTCTAAAGCTTGTAGCTTCTCTTTTGTCAAAGGCCACTGTCCATCCCAGACAGGTTTATTAGTTAGCCACTTTAAAGGTAAGGCAGTTGGTACTTCTGAGAGTTCAACAGCAGTTGTGCTCTGTTTGTGTACAGCCTGAATGGTTGGTGACTGTTTTTTATAGCATGTTATGATATTATTCCTAGAAACATGCATTGGCCTGTATTCCTTTTCTGAGAGTGTAGGAATTTTAATCTGGGTATTCCACTGTTGTAACAGATCTCGGCCCCATAGATTTACTGCTACATTTGCTACATATGGCTTCAGGCTTCCTCTCTGTCCTTCTGGCCCTATGCATTCAATCCATCTCGAACTCTGTTTTATCTGAGATAGGGTGCCAATTCCTAAAAGTTGAACATCTACCTCTTGAAGAGGCCAATTCGGATGCCATGATTTTGGTGTAATTATAGTCACATCCGCACCTGTGTCTACCAGGCCCTCCAGAACCAAGCCATTAATTCGAATTCTAAGCTTTGGTCTTTGTTCATTTATGGAAATCTGCCAAAATATTTGTTTTATTGTGTTCTTTGTAAACTGTGATTCATCTATCAGAGCTGTTTTATCATCCATTGCAGTATCGGTTTTTACATTAAGCATTGGTTTAATCAGTTGTCCTGGAGAGGAATGTCTTCCACAGTGGCTGGGAATGTTCTTACTACATTTGATTTGGGGGCCTGCAAGAGGCCCCCTGAGGCATTTCCTGCCAGTAAAGGGTTGTCTCGTATATCTATTTTTGATCTGCACTCACTGGTCCAATGTTGGCCTTTGCCACATGTTCTACATAATCCAGGAAGTGTTTGGGTCTCCTGTTTAGGCTATTCCTAGGAGTATTACTTCTAGGATTACCCCATGTACAGTTTTTACTTATATGACCTGGTGTACCACATTTAAAACATTTGGTACCACAGGCATTCTTTCACCTCTGGGATTTGTCTCTCCTATCCAAGCCTCATTACTGTAGTTAAGAGACTCAACACCATTAGTATACTGAATCCATTCTTTCAAAGGAGCTGATATGATCTTTAATGGTGTAAGTATTCTTTTGCATTCTGCATTAGCATTGTCGAATGCCAAGGACTCAGTTAATACTTTTCTCAATTCTTTATCTGACACACCTTTTGTTATAGCTGTGTTCAGCCTTTGTAAAAAAAATCAGTGAAGGGTTCGTGCGGTCCCTGAAATATCTCTGTGTATACCTCAGTTGCTTTTCCAGGTTCCGGGATTTTTTCCCAAGCATTTAGAGCTGCTGTACAGCATAGGGATATTGTATGCTCATCATAAATGGCTTGTACATTCCTGTCAGCGAAACATCCCTCACCAAGTATTTGATCTTGGGAGATCTCAAAACCTCTGAGTTTACCTTGTTGCTCTAAATCTCTTGCCTCTTCTCTCAACCAGCTTTTCCACTGTAACTGCTGGCTATATTCTAGAACAGCTGAAATTAACTGATGCCAGTCATCTGGAATGATTCTATGTGAGGTAGACCACAAATTTAACATCTGTTTTATGTATGTGGAATGTATCTCATATGTAACTACTGCTTCCTTTATATTTTTTAAGTCCTTTGTTGAAATTGGTTGTAATGTATATGTTGTATATGGCTCAGGGTATGTGTCATCTACTGGCTTCTCATGGATGATAACAGGATAAGCCATTGTATGAGAGCCATTTGGAGATGTTACAACCTGTATGGTCTTGCCCTTCTGCTTATTAGGTCCCTTGTCATGTTTATTGAGAGTTTCTTCCAGGGCTTGTAATTGAGCACCTAGGGTCTGTTCCAGGGAGTAAACCTCTTTTGCAAGGGATTCCAGATTTCTCATGGAATCATGGAAGTTTTTATGTTCTTCTGAAACACATAATTCCATGGAACTTATCTTATCAATTAATGATAATTTTTCTTCCTTATATAGTGTCTGAGTAGCTACAACTTCACTCTGGAGAGTTAGTGTTCTATCCATTAAATACCCATATTTATTATCAATAAAAGCAATTTTGGGTATAAGCTTGTTTTGTAAATTCTGGTTAGCAGATTCCAGAGAGAGAATATTTTTATGTAAGTCCTGGTCAGCAGATTCCAGAGAGAGAATCTTTTTCTGTAAGCCTTCATTGCTATCTTTTAAAGCCTGTATCAGTCCCAATAATGACTCATCTTTGTTCTTATTATTAAAACAGTGTTTGAACACTGTGTGAATTATTACAATGAATGCCAAAATGGTACAGGCCAGATATGCCTTAGGGAGGTCGTATATTTCCAGAAAAATGTCATTCATCATACAGGCAAAAAGGTTTTTAAATTCTTGTGAGGTAATGTTGTCAGCCATATTACAAGAATTACTCAAAATTTGTTAGTCAGGGGTTTTTTTGGGTTTTTTGTTTGTTTGTTTGTTTGTTTGTTTGTTTGTTGTTTTTTGTTTTTTCGAGACAGGGTTTCTCTGTGTAGCTTTGCACCTTTCCTGGAACTCGCTTTGGAGACCAGGCTGGCCTCGAACTCACAAAGATCTGCCTGGCTCTGCCTCCCAAGTGCTGGGATTAAAGGCATGCACCACCACCGACCAGCATTGTTAGTCAGTTTTAAGGTGTAAAATTATCAAGTACTTTTACTTGAAATAAACTTACCTTTCCATGGTTTTGGGGGGTGCAGTAGCACTTTTCAGCCAGCAGGATGCGTTGGTATAGCTCCAAAGCAGGACCTGCTGCTGAGACCTTTACTGGAGGCAGCTGAAGGCAGGAGCCAAGATGGCAGGAGCCGGCACTCAGGGAGGAATGGGAAGGCCTCACTCACAGAGTTTTTCATTGGTCTGGGGGCTAAGCTAGGGAACTGAGACCGGACTAGCTGCTCCCTTTTTTGGGAATGGAACCCTGTAGGCATTCCCTGGTTAAATGGAACTTTGCAGGCGGGTTTAGGTACCTGCCAGCCAGGGAGGAGGCTGAAGGTGGGAGCCACCCAGGCCTTTGGAATTTGCCTCACGTGAGCGCCAGGTATTGGTGAAATTATTAAGGCCACTCCATGTAGTTAAAAGGGAGGTTTATTTTGTGGGGTAACTTACAAATGAAGGGATAGGTTGCAGGGTCTGGGAAAGGTATGGCACAGTCCAGCAGTGTTCTCTGGAGAACTCTGCTCGGTCTACCTCCAGCGTCCAGGGTCCTGGAACCAAGAGAAGCCTCTCTTCTAGGTCTTCAGCTTCCTCTCTCAGCCCTGCCTTGTAGGCATGACCATTACCGAAGCCTCAATGAATGGTAGGACCAAGAGCAGCTCCCTGAGACACAGAATCTGCCAACCCTGATTGGATCAAGAGCCCAATTGGACCAAGAGTGGGCCCCTGAGACACAGTCACAGCCATCACAGAATAGACCAAAAGCAGCTCCCTCAGGCTCAGACACCTCTGGAATCTATTAGAGGAAGAGATGGGTAGATGCCAAATTAACAAAATCAGAAATGAAAAGGGAGACATAACAACAGACAATGAGGAAATCCAAAGAATCATCAAGTCATACTTCAAAAACGTATACTCCACAAAATTGGAAAAATCTAAAAGAAACAGACAATTTTCTGGACAAGTACCACGTGCCAAAATTAAATCAAGACCAGATAAACAATTTAAGTATACCTATAACCCCTGAGAAACTAGAAACAGTCATTAAAAGTCTCCCAACCAAAAAAAAAAAAAAAAAAGCCCAGGACTAGATGGTTTCAACACAGAATTATACCAGAATTTCAAAGAAGAGCTAATACAATACTCTTCAAACTGCTCCACACAATCAAAACAGAAGGAACACTGCCAAACTCTGATACCCTATACCCAAACTGCACAAAGATGCAGCAAAGAAAGAGAATTATAGACAAATCTCTCTCATGAACATTGATGCAAAAATACTCAATAAAATACTAGCAAACTGAATCCAAGAACACATCAAAAAAAAAAAATCATCTGCCATGGTCAAGTAGACTTCACCCCAGAGATGCATGGATGACTCAACATATGAAAATCTGTCAATGTAATACATCATATAAACAAACTGAAAGAAAAAACTACATGATTATCTAATTAGATACTGAAAAGGCCTTCGAAAAAATCCAACGGCCCTTCATGATATAGGTTTTGGAGAGATCAGGAATACAAGGAACATTTCTAAACATAAGAAAGGCAATTTACAGCAAGCCGACAGCCAACATCAAATTAAATGGAGAGAAACTCAAAGCGATTCCACTAAAATCAGGAATAAGACATGGCTGTACACTCTCCCCATATCTATTCAATATAGTATTTGAAGTTCTAGCTAAAGCAATAAGACAACAAAAGGAAATCAAGGGGATACAAATTGGAAAGGAGGAAGTCAAACTTTCACTATTTGCAGATGATATGATAGTATACATAAGTGGCCAAAAAATTTTACCAGAGAATTCCTACAGCTGATAAACACCTTCAGTAATGTGGCAGGATATAGATTAATTCAAAAAAATCAGTAGTTCTCCTATATACAAATGATAAACGTACTGAGAAAGAAATCAGCAAGTCAAACATCACCTTCACAATAGCCACAAATAATATAAAATACCTTACGATAACTCTAACTAAGCAAGTGAAAGACCTGTGTGACAAGAACTTCAAGTTTTTGAAGAAAGAAATTAAAGAAGTTATCAGAAAATGTAAAGATCTCCCATGCTCATGGATAGGTAAAATCAACATAATAAAAATGGCAATCTTATCAAAAGCAATCTGCAGATTCAATGCAATCCCCATCAAAATCCCAACACAATTTTTCACAAACCTCAAAAGAACAATACTCAACTTCATAGGGGGAAACAAAACCAGGATAGCCAAAACAATCCTGTACAATAAAGCAATCTTTGGGGCCATCACCATCCCTGACCTCAAGCTCTACTATAGAGCTATAGCAACAAAAAACAGCTTGGTACTGGCATAAAAACTGACATGTGGACCAATGGAATCTAATTGAAGACCTTGACATGAATCCACACATCTATGAACACCTGACTTTGGACAAAGAAGCCAAGACTGTACAATAGGAAAAAGAAAGCATCTGGAACAAATGGTGCTAGCATAACTGGATGTCAACATGTGGAAGAGTGCAAATAGATCCATATCTGTCACCATGCACAAAACCCAACTCCAAGTGGATCAAAGACCTCAACATATATTTGTTACACTAAACTTGATAGAAGAGAAAGTAGGAAGTAGTCTTGAACACGTGGCACAGGAGACCACTTCCTAAATATAACACCAGTAGCACAGACACTAAGAGCAACAATTAATAAATGGGACCTCCTGAAAATGTGAAGCTTCTATAAGGCAAAGGACACAATAAATAAGACAAAACAACAGCCTACAGAATGGGAAAAGATCTTCACTAACCCCACATCTGACAGAGGACTGATCTCCAAAGTATATAAAGAACTCAAGAACTAGACAGCAAAATACCAAAAAAAAAAAAAAAAAAAAAAATTAAAAATGGGCTACAGATCTGAACAGAGAATTCTCAACAGATGAATTCCAAATGGCTGAAAGACATTTAAGGAATTTCTCAACATCCTTAGTCCCAAGGAAATGGAAATCAAAATGACTCTGAGATACCATCTTAGACCTGTCAAAATGGCTAATATCAAAAACACTGATGACAGCTTATGTCGGAGAGGATGTGGAAAAAGGGGAACACTCCTCCACTGTTGGTGGGAGTGCAAACTTGTACAGCCACTTTGAAAATCAGTATGATGGTTTCTTAGAAAATTGGGCATCAATCTACCTCAAGACTCAATGATACCACTCTTGGGCATATACCCAAGGGATGCTCAATCATACCACAAGTATACTTACTCAACTATGTTCATAGCAGCATTATTCATAATATCCAGAACCTGGAAACAAGCTAGATGCCCCTCAACCAAAGAATGGATAAAGAAAATATGGTACATATACACAATGGAGTACTACTCAACTGTAAAAAATAACAATGACATCATGAAATTTGCAGGCAAATGGATAGAACTAGAACAAAATCATACTGAGTGAAGTAACCCAGACCCAGAAAAACAAACATGGTATGTACCCACTCATAAGTGGATACTAGATGTAAATCAAAGGATAACCAGACTATAACCCACAACTCTAGGGAAGCTAGGTAATGAGGACCCTAAGAGGGATGCATGAATTGCCCTGGGAAGGGGAAATAGATGAGATCTCCTGAGTAAGATGGGAGTGAGGGGGGCCAATGAGGATAGGGGATGGGGGATGGGAGCATGGGGAATGGGATGGTCAAGCTGGAACAGGGACAGAGTAGGAGATAAATAAAGGAGATATCTTGATAGAGGAAGACATCATGGGGATAGAGAAAAACCTGGTAAGAGGGAAGTTCCCAGGAATCTACAGGGATGACCCCAGCTTAGACTACTAGCAGTGGTGGAGAGGGTATCTGAGTTGGCCTATCTCAGTGATCAGATTGGTGAATGCCCTAACTGTCATCATAGAGCCTTCATCCAGTAACTGATGGAAGCATATACGGAGAAGCACAGCCAAGCACCAAGCTGAGCTCTGGAAACCCATTCAAAGAGAGGGAAGAGGGATTCTATGAGCAATGCACATCAAGATCATGATGGGGAAACTTACAGATACAACCAAACCAAGCCAGTGGAAACTCATGAACTTTGGACCGACAGCTATGGAGCCTGCATGGGACTGGACCAGGCCCTCTGCATGGGTGAGACAGTTGTGTAGCTTGGTCTGTTTAAGGGGCCCCCGACAGCAGGAATAGGATCCCTGGTGCATGAACTAGCTTTTTGGAGCCCATTGCCTATGGTGGAACATGTTGCACAGGGGTAGGGGCTTGACCCTTGATTCAGGGGGAGGAGCTTGGACCCACCTCAGCTGAATGTACCCGACTTTGCTGACTCCCTATGGGAGGCCATACCTTTTTGGAGGAAGGCATGGGAAGGGCTGGGCTGAGGGGAAATGCTGGGGGGAGTGGGAGGAGGAATGAAGGGGGATCTGTGGTTAGTATGTGGAATGAACAAAAAAATTCTTAATTAAAAAAATGTAAAAAAAGAAAAGAGAAAAGTTTGTCACTGCTATCATGAGGGAGATGCCCCTGCCTACACACCCATGTGTAAACAATTGAGGTGATGGCAGCCATCTCTTTCTATTCTTTGCACTGTTTATTTTGAATTCACAAGTTGGTAGCATTTATATAAAATCATGATCATAATTTGAAAATAAACTATCTCTGCATGAACAAATCCTGTAAAGGAACATGATGTGGCACTGACAAGTGGGGGAGGAATTCCTGCACATTTTTGAGGGTTTAATGATCAGGGAGATGCTTTTGGAAGCCAGCTTGTGGCAATAGCTGGTTTATAATGCGTGTGCTCTTCCCATCCATCTGGATTTTTTAAATGCCTTATAAAATGCCTTATGATTTGGGAAAGATTGTGGTTACTTATTCTCAAGACCCTTCACACACTAAGCTATGTTTAGCTCATTCCATGGTGCTGTCTTTTGCATCTCCTCTTTGAAGACTCCAGAGGCTAGAGTGGAAAACTAACTCATAATTGCACTAGAGGTTTTTAAATCTCTAGTCTTCCTAATTTTTTTATACTATGGAACCATTTCTGTAACACAGAAAACATATTCAACATATCCTTGTGTTTCCCTGAATAGAAAAAACTCCAGGAAAAAAA